>NC_063189.1:39730741-39897378 GCF_017589495.1 Alosa alosa
AGTTTTTGTTTATGTATGTCACCTAACATGTAGTGCGATTAAAAGAGAGTAAAAGCGTGCTGTGTGCTTCCAGGACAAAGCGTGTGCATGGCGTATGAGGAGGGTGCACACGGGGGCCCAGGGCCAATAGATAACCCACAGGACCCAACCAATGCCAAAACCACACAGCGACCCCCAGGACCGAGTCTCCCAAGCCATCCAATGGGGCCCCGCAGAATAACGATGGGAGAGGCAGAGAGAAAGAGTGAAATTAGTAAAGTTATCAGAGAATGTAAATAAAAGGGGGAGGGAAAGAAGGGGATGCTATTTATATTACTACTACTACTACTACTAATAATAATAATAATAATAATAATAATAATAATAATAATAATAATAATAACAATAATAGTTCCAGCTACCCTCCCTGCCTAGTGTTAGATGATATGTGTATCTGTTGATGAAGTGTGTTATGATCGTGTGGAGATGGAACTCAGGCAAAGAGGGTCAGGACTGTAAGTAGGTGATAAAGGGGTACCAAGGAGAGGTTGTATCCTGAGTATTGATTAAGTTTGTAGTTGATAGGTTTTCTAATGATATATAGTCTGTTAACAAGTTTTTCCAATGAGTGATGTGAGCTTTTTTCTTAGATTTCCAGTTCATGAGGATTGTTTTCTTGGCGATAGTCAAGCTACCAGTAGTGTTTTATTGCGGAGTTGCTTAAATTGACTGTGGATGTATCACCAAGTATGCATAAGGAAGGGATGCTGGGATGTGACAGCCAAAGATGGAAGAGAGATTTTGTGACACTCACCCAGAAGTGGTTGATTGGAGTGCAATGCCAAACCGCATGAATGTATGTATCTGGGTTATTTTGTGTGCAGTGAGTGCAAAGATCGAGCCAAACCCCATTTTGCCAATTTATGTGCAGTGAAGTGGAATCTGTGAAGAACCTTGTATTGTATTAGTTGTAGATTACTATTCTTTGTCATGAGGTAGATGTTTTTTTTTTTTTTTGTCCAGAAGTCGGCACCGGGAGTAATTGATAAGTCTGATTCCCATTTGTGATATGGCAGGCCAATTGTTTTTTCTGAACGAGATATAATTTTGTAAATTTGGGAGAGTATTTTTTTGGGAGAGGGAATATTAAGCAGCTCTGAGATTGGTGGGGGAATGTCAAGGTTAGCTGTCTGGATGTTAATTTTTCCTAGGATAGATGATTTAATTTGCAGGTATTGTAAGAAGTGTTTACTCTCGATGCCGTGCTTCTGGACCAAACAGGAAAATGAGGCCAGATTATTGTCTTGAAGAATGTGTTGAAGGTGAGTGATGCCCTTTCCCATCCATGTGTGAAAGTTAAGTGTTTTTTTTATTGACGGTGAAATCTGGGTTATTCCAAATCGGGGTGCGAATTGATGGTGCTATAGGTGAATCAGTGATGTGGTAGAATCTCCACCAGGCTGTCAGAGTAGCTGAAATTGTTGGGGCTTTGAAGGATGGATGTTTTTGACCGACTGACTGCAGAAAGGGAGATCTGAGATTTTAATTTCTTTACAGATTGTTTGTTCTAGGTCTAACCAGGTGTTGTCTGAGGGGTGGGGTGTAGCCATTTGTGGATGAAGTGGAGCTGGTTGGCCAGGGCATAGTGCTGGAAGTGTGGGGCCTCTAGTCCTCCCATTGCTTTTGGTTTTGGAGAGTGGCGAGTTTGATCCTTGGGGTCTTATCTTTCCAGTAGAATTTAGTGATTAATGAATCGAGAGACTTAAACCAGAGGGTGGTGGGCTGGGTTGGAATCATAGAGAATAGATAGTTTATTTTGGGCAGTATTGTCATTTTGATTACTGAGATTCTGCCCATGATGGATAATGGGAGGTTCTTCCAGCGTTGAAGGTCATCATCTATTGAAGTGAGTAGGGGAATAATTTAGGCTAAATAAGTCTGACAGCCTGGGGGAGACTTTTATCCCTAAGTAAGTGATATAGTTAGTGCAGAGTGGGATAGGTGAAGAGTTGGCTGTCACATCCCAGCTGTTGGGATGTAATGGGAGAACTGCAGATTTATTCCAATTGATTGAGTATTCAGAAATTTTAGAGAATGTGTCAATGAGTTTGATGGTTTCTTCTACTGATGTTGTGGGGTCTTGAAGAAAGAGAAGAATGTCGTCAGCATAAAGGCTGATTTTGTGATGCATATATGGAGTCTGGACACCTTTGATGAGGGGGTTCTGACGGATGGCAGCTGCTAGGGGTTCAATGAAGATTGTAAATAGTGAGGGGGAGAGTGGGCACCCCTGTCTAGTTCCCCGGTGAAGAGTGAAACTTTGTGATGTTAGTCCCTGCCTGTAATTGTGTGCAGGTGTCCCTGATTCCGTACTGACGAAGGGGGTTGGACCTGCCTTTAAAAGCCGCCCGCTCCATCATGGCTGCAGCTCATTCCCTCGCAGATTTTCACGTGTGACACTGCTGTTTTTTGCATAGGCGTTTAAAATTTGATACGGGGCAACTATCTATACAGCTTTGCTGTTTTGTTTTTTCGTTCCTATTTTTGGTAAATTATCTTGTAAATACTTGTGAGTGCCTGGTGACGGGACGGTGAATTTTGTTTTACTTTTGCACCTCAGAATAGGTCACGGCAGCGCCGCAGGAAGCTTGCGGAAGACTCACCTGCATTTTTCTTTTCGAGGAGGTCAGGTAGTTTTTTTGTGAATGTTTATTAGAGAAGGTAGTTTTACAGGGCCTGTTTTGTTTGTCATTACCAACTGAAGTCAAGCTGACATTGCTGTTTGACGGTTTTTACCGTCCGAAAATAAATAATGTTTGTATTTTTGTAACTTCCTGGGACTTTCTTATGTTGTGTACCCATTTTTAATTATGCACACATAGGGAATCATGCCAAACATACATTCAAACAGTCCCTGACACATGAGTCACCCACATAATGGGTTGATGTATATATGTTTATAGTGTGGATTAGTGACAAACTAATGGCTGAATTGTGCTGTGTGTGTGTGTGTGTGTGTGTGTGTGTATGTATGTGTGTGTGTGTGTGTGTGTGTGTGTGTGTGTGTGTGTGTGTGAGTGTGTGTGTGTGTGTGTGTGTAGTGAGAGAGAGGAGTGCATGCATGTGTGTGTAGCCTATGTGAGGTGTGCATGTGAGGGTTGTGTGTGTGGTGTGTGTGTGTGTGTGTGTGTGTGTGTTAGTGAGCATTAGTGGGGTTAGTCTTGGTGTTTGGACACACTTGAGGCATAACCGGATCACAGTGAGAATGCCCGAGCTCAAAGCTCCTGAGTGTCAAAGGTCAAAAGGTCAAACACACAGGGTCAGGAGGAGAGGTCAGAGAACTCATTACAGGAACAACACAGGGACACCCACAAAGACACACATGCATACACACACACACACACACACACACACACACACACACACACACACACACACACACACACACACACACACACATACACACTTCAGTATTCGCAGTTTCTTCTACTGCCATCCCCACACCACATCTCTCTCTCTCTCACTCTCTCACTCTCTCTTTTTCTCTCTCTTTCTTTCTCTCTCATCATCAGTGCTTTGATCTCTCAGCTCTGTTTTCACACAGGTGTTCCTGATCTCATCTGAGACTAATAGTTTTACACATTTCTGCACCCTTACACATGTGCTGGTGCTTGTCCTCTCTTCCTTTATCCCTCACTCACACACACACACACACACAGTCACACACACACACACACAAGCATATGCAGACTGTGTGCATCTGAGCTTGAGTGTGTAAGCAGAAATATGTGGACATGTGAAAGAGAGAGATAAAAAGAAAGTAAAAATGTTTGTGCATGTGTTTCTGTGTGTGTGTGTGTGTGTGTGTGTGTGTGTATGTGAGAGAGGGAGAGAGAGAGACTCTCTCCGTGTGTGTGTATGTGTGTGTGTGTGTGTGTGTGTGTGTGTGTGTGTGTGTGTGTGTGTGTGTGTATGTGAGAGAGGGAGAGAGAGAGACTCTCTCCGTGTGTGTGCATGTGTGTGTGTGAGCATATGTGAGCATCTTTCTCACACTCACTCTCTCCATGAGAGTGGGATCAAGCTGGTCTGGTGTGGGAGTCTCCGTTGATAAGATCAACAAAACCTCACATCACAAGGAGACTTCCCCAGTGTGTGTGTGTGTGTGTGTGTGTGTGTGTGTGAGAGAGAGAGAGAGAGAGAGTGAGGCAAAGTAAGAGAAAAAAAGAGATATTTCCCAGACCCTTTCATATCAGGAGAATGTACTATCAGCAGCAACCACTGTGTGCCTATCTGTGTGACGACTACAGTGTGTGTGTGTGTGTGTGTGTATGTGTGTGTGTGTGTGTGTGTGTGTGTGTGTGTGTGTGTGTGTGTGTGTGTGTGTGTGTGTGTGCACATTGGTGTGGGAAACTGTCAGGAAGGGCTGCCTTATGTTAGCCTCCAGCCAGAAGGACGAACCATGCACTGGTTCACAAACTCTCTGTAACTTTCCTGGTTCCTGGACCCAAAGGTGTTTCTGAAGCCATGTTCTGGAACCCTTTAGTCCAATTTACTACAGAATGTCTTCTGACGTTTTCTTACCAACCACCACTAATTCCGATAAGTTCCACTCTAGTGGATTTAGCAAGAGAGTGTGTGTGGTGTCTGTGCAAGAGAGAGAGCAAACATGAACAAACATGATGGCGAAAGAGAGTGAGAAAGTGTGTGTGTGTGTGTGTGTGTGTGTGTGTGTGTGTGTGTGTGTGTGTTTGTGTGTGTGTGTCTGTGTGTGTGTTTGTGTGTGTGTGTGTGTGTGTGTGTGTGTGTGTGTGTGTGTGTGTGTGTGTGTGTGTGTGTGTGTGTGTGTGTGTCTGTGTGTGGGTGTGTGGGTGTGCATCCTTGGCTGAGGCCCATCTTTGAGGGTTGGTGTTGTTTTTACTGAAGAAAGATGTTTGTTAGAACAATAGTCACTTTGAAAGAAACAGAGCTGAATGATGTCACCGCAGTGTTTGAAGCCACATCCAAGTCCCCCCACCTCACACACACACACACACACACACAATTTATCTCATAAATACATTACACAAACACTCTCTCTCTCTCACACACACACACACACACACACACACACTTTTTTCTCACAATCTCTCACTCACTCTAGTTCAATGTCTTTTACTCATATATTTCTAAAGATTTCATTTGTTTTTCTCTCATTCTTTCTTCCCCCATACACTGTGTCTCTTTCCTCACTTCACCCCTCCTTTCCTTCAGAGAAGAAAGAAACTGTACTACATTGGCAACCACTGAATTCTGAAAAATTACTCTAGAGAGCAATCAACTTACAACTCATTCAAAACAAACTCATACGGTAACTAATCCAAGACAAACTCACAACTAACCCAAAACAAACTCACTGACCCAGAAGCATGTCAACTGACCCAACACAAACTGACTACCACATCTTTTCCTGTGGACAACAAGCCCACGATCAACTCAAACACTGCCTATGACGCCAACTAACTGCCAACGCACAACCAGCCCAAGACCAGCTCACCACCAAAAGCCCACAGCTAGCTCAGTGCCAGCCACCAACCCCAGGCACCTCATGCCTATCCCACTCAGTGAAAACACAGCCTGCTTATGCCAACCTTTGAAACTCTATCATGCCCAAATCTCTCTCTCTCTCTCTCTCTCTCTCTCTCTCACACACACACACACACACACACACACACACACACACACACACACACACACACACACACACTCACACACACTCACATAATGGAGGCTAAATGCAAGTAAACACAGTTTATCCACCTCTGAAATGTCAGAAATAGAGTTTATCCACCTCTCAAAAGAGTTTATTCACCAATTGCAACTTTTTACATTAAAAAATCACACTGTATTGTCCACATTTACAATATGTACACACTCATCAACACTGGACAATAACTTCCACTAGGCCTATCATTAAAAATCAGATACCGCATGGCGCAGTTCACCTCACTGTGATCACAGAATTCATAGTTTAGCTACCTCTTATTTTACCACGACATCGCTGTGTGCACACACACACACACACACACACCACAGATCACACAAACACAGAATTGATTATACTGTACATACCCTGCTAACATACACTCTCCTATAACAGCCAACACACACATGCACACACACATACAACTGCAGTGCCCACAATATGCCAAGTGCTTATTTCCAGTTGCAGTTGGGAGCTGATCTACACACAGTGAGCAGCTACTTGATCCACCTGATTGTAATAAACATTTCTGTCCATCAGACTTGACTAAATATGTTGTGAAAAACAAACAGCAATAAAGAAAGAACTGACCAACTAACAAACAAAGAGTTGCATTTGCTGTACTTGCTTATTACTGTAAGATCTGCACCAATGTTGCATGGTGTATCCTACTCTAAAACCATCACTCTAATTTAGTGACCCTCAAGACCTCTGGTTCAGATATTCTGCAGTGTTTGATGTTTGGATGCTTTCAGTACACTTTTAAGTTAAGTTAAAACGATGCCAAAATGCCGGTGACACAAAACAGAATAACTATTATCCAAGGACAAGCCCCAACACGATGGGCTGTAACCATTTACTGCGGGAATCAGATCCAGTTTCATCTGCCGGAGTTTCAGATTGGGCCGCGGCAGTGGAAATCTACCGTGGGGCTTTGAGTCCACACCCCCTCGCTCCTCCTCACAAACTCCGCTAGCAGGTCCTCCCCTCGCCAGTGAGTGCGACCCAGCGGCAAACAACACAGGCTGGCGTAGAAACTTTCTCAACCTCCCTGCCGCACGCATGAAAACAAATGCCGAGTTTTGGATCACGTTAAAGTGGACTACGTGTACAGGGACCGCGTACTGTAACGGGAGAGACCGCGAAAAGAGTGACAGAGACTGGGGAAGGTTGCTGGCAAGTTAGTCTCTGTTTTGGAATGCAGGTCGTACTTGAACTTGGGTTGTTTCGGCTATCATTTGCACCTTCTCAACAATGTGAACCCCGCGCAGCGCAACACCAGCAAGCAGCATTTGGTCTTTGGATGCTCCTATCACGTGTGCAGAGAAGTAGCGCTCGTTAATTGATCTACAGAGGCGGCGACGCCACCGTATGTAACGGGTCAACACTACGAGCATGGACTACCTGATTCCAGCCGGGCTGCAAGGGTCATTCCAACCACGCATAACTATGGCCGCGTTCGCTCCTCTGATTTTTCTCACTGTTCTCTCTCGTGAGTATAGACTGTAGAGTTCAAAAGCAAAGTAGTCTATGTGTGCATGAAATTGCAACTAATTAGATGCATGCCTGTTTTCCGCATGCCTGTTTTTCGTTAGCCAGGTGATATGATTCCCTTCTGCAGGTGAACTCACGCATTGTCTCCAACTACACACATGCATACCTGTATAACTGAATGATCCTACGAGTTAGGCTACATCCATTTTGTCAAAGAGATCCACTTAATTAAATGAGCTGGCACAGAGTTATGTAGGCTATTTCTAATTGAAATGGCATTTTATATTATGATTAGGCTATAGCAGATAATTTAAATATGCGTGTAACTTTAATTTAGTGTAAAACTAAAAAGCGCAAACCTTTCATTTGAATTGCGCTGAACAATCTTCAACACCCTTTTTAAACACAAACAAGGCCTATTTTGTGGTATGTAGGCCTATAGCCGAATGATTTTCCCTTGAAATGTTACTGAGATTTCATTTTATAGAGGCTGTTAAATATGATTGTGGGTTATTTTAAAAAATGTAAGGTGTGGTGGTCATAGCTTTGATTCCCTGTAAACTCATGTGTTAGCAGCCATTACAGTCTACATAACAATTTGAATGAAGATTAGGCTACAAAGAATTAATTACATGTGTGTTTAGACTATCATCCATTTAGGAGTATAGGTTACAGTTCTTCATAAAAGAGAGAGAGAGAGTTGGACAGAGAGATAGAAGAAGAAAACGCAGGCTGGCGGCAACAAGAAAGATGAAAGCAATGTTAGTGGGACTTTGGCCCACTTAAACTTTCATTCAAACGGCTCTTGTTGTGCGGCAGCGGAAGGGCCGATGAGCCGGTCTGTTGACCCGTTCCATCTGGTCCAGCGCCGACAAGGGCCAGCGTCTTTGGCCGCCACCTCAAATAATGAGCCAGGGAGACGGTAGATAAAAAGGATATTTTGAAATCCACTTTCTCGCCAGTGTGTTTAGGCGAATGTGCAACGTTCAATTAAGCCTCGCGTTATTGCTGCCTTTCCGAGCGGTAGTAAAAATTGAACGTCAGGGCACTGTTGCAAATCTCTGAGGAACTCTGCGGCGAAGCCACACCACCGGTGAAGAGAGTCTCACGTGGGGCCGCGGTAAAGTTGCCCTCATAACCCAGCAAAACTTTACGCCAGACCTACACTATACCACACACACACACACACACACGCGCACACCAAGCTCTCAGCGCCATGACTGATTGATTGGGAGAGACACAAAGGCGGCATTGTTTTGGATCTGATAAAAAGGGGTCCATTGCTGCTTCCACTTATTATTTTTCAAACTTTGGATGTCAAGTCAGAGCGGAAGTATATTGAATCTGTCCCTCTTAGACATTTAGCCTAGTTGTTAATAACATAAAATTGGATTTGTTTGAAAAAGGATATAAACGTGATTCTAACCCACTGAACGATTCAAAGGCTTCATCATCAAGTACATTCCTCATCGTCAGCGCCAGCGGTGGTTAGTCGCACACTGGCACTGACCTCCATCAACGCCGCAATAATCATGATAATAGCTGGAGCAAAGCGCGACCCTCGAGGCTTCTGGCAGCGCTACGCCGCTATAAGGGCATCTGGTAAAAGCCTTAAGAGGCCCCTCCAGAAAGAGTGTCGCCGTCGTTAGTGGTGCTGCCTGCCCTGCAATGGTTTTTCTTCCGTCTCCAGAAGGCGCGTCTGGAGGTTCTACACTGGCCCAGGCTCCAAGAGAGCGTTAGCTCACCGATGGCCCGCCGCCAGCTGGAGATGTTCTCGGCGGTCGCTTGGAGCTCAGAGCTCGGGGAGCCGTGGGCGCTTTGATTTGCAGCGCAAGGACAGACTTGGGAACGCGGCAGAGCTCAGCCCCGTAGGTTACTTCAGTGCAACAACTATAGGCCTACTCAGCCACTTTGCGCTAAGGATGCAGGCGCATAATGTGTGTGTGTGTGCGTGCGTGTGTGTGTGCGAGAGAGAGAGAGAGAATTTATTTTAACCCTTGTAAGGTGTTCATATTTTTGTTACACAGCCAATGTTCCCGGGTCTGGACCCACCACATTATTAGACTTTTAAATCAATACAGCCATAACAATTTATGCAAAATACTTATGATTTGACTTATGATCTTATACAGATGTTTACTTTAGCTCAATTACCAATGATATAAACATCATGTATGTTTCATAGTTGGCATTTACCCCTTTGAGATCACATTTATGATCATATGGTCATTTTCGTTTTTTCTGAGAAAAATCCATTAAAAAGGTAAAAAAAAGAAATAGAAACAAGATTTTTCATAATTATTGGTGCTTATTTCTTGGAACTTAATCAGAAAAGGTGAAAGTGCTTGAAATGTAACAATTTTGTAACTTTGTGGGAATAGCAGGTGCACACAGACACCTACTCAGGCACACATAGACGCACAGACACACACAGAGATGCACAGAGACACATACACACACACACACATACACACACCGACACACACATAGCAGGCCCAGCCAAGTTATTTTTTATGTTCTTCACAGAAAATGAGCCAAGGCCAATGAGTTTGAGTTAGAAGAAATATTAAATAAGTTGGTTTTATAATGGACGTTGGATCTTCGACACATTCGAAAAATCTATTTAGCACTGACTATGAGGGTCGAGTTTGTGTCAAACCAACTTTAAAATGTTTAAACAAGACCTGCCTATATTACACAAAGCTTATTTTGTTTAAAAAAACCCATGTTTTGATTTTATGAAATTTTTATGCTGATAAAAGATTTCAATCTATTATGCAGCTTCACCTTTTGACTTACAGTACCCATACTAAAGCACATCTCCTGAACTCGGCTTACTGCCCTTTCTAGTACACAAAGCTTCTTTTTCCCTAAAACCTACTCTTTGATTTTATACAATTTTTTAATGGTAAATGTTTCAAATCTATTATGCAGCTTGCCCTTTTGACCTACCCATGTCAAAACACATCTGGTGAACTCGGATTACTGCTCTATAGTACACAAAGCTTATTTTTCCCAAAAACCCATTATTTGATTTTATAAATATTTTTTAATGTAAAAAAATGCTTTAAATGCTTTAAATCTATATGTGGCTTGACCTTTTGACCTACCCATGTCAAAACACATCTGCTGCACTCAGCTAACTGCCCTACATAGCACACAAAGCTTCTTTTTTTCAAAAACTCACTCTTTGATTTTATATAAATGTTTTACTATTTTTTATCAGCACAAAAGATGGGGGTTTTGACAAAAGAAGCTTTGTGCAATATAGGCAGGCCTTGTTTAAACATATTAAAGTCGGTTTGACACAAACTCGACCCTCGTAGTCAGTGCTAAATAGATTTTTCGAATGTGTCGAATTTCCAACGTCCAATATAAAACCAACTTTACCACGGTATTTAACGAATTAGAATAGCCTAGCCTATATTAGGCATTCCATAATGGATTTTATATAGACTAGCAACTAACATGTCCTGTAAAACTCATTATGGGGATGCTATTCTTATTTGCTAAAATGTGAGGTGAGTTTCAGCAGTGTAGCGTTGACGATCAGATGTGTCGTCTATTTTCTTGTCAGGCTGATTTGATGTCCCGCTCTGATCATTTTAACTTCGCTCACGGGGATAATTCGTCATCCTTGGAATGGCTAAATTCCGGTTTGGAGTATCAGCCGGTGGGGGAGAGGAGTGGGTTTGTAATCTGCCCTTTAACGCACCTCTAGAGCCCTCAGCTGAGCGCAAGGGAAGTTTCCCAACGTTGGAAATTCCGCTTCGATTCACACAGAATACCCCTCGGTTATGACCTGACTCTTTAACCTCAACGGCGCATGCTATAACCTTCACTAGTGCGAACACGACATGTGCCTGTTATTAGAAGATGTGGTCAATGTGGACATGGCAGGTCTAACTGGTATAGCCATGTGGCACTATGTCTCGTCTGGGTCTCACTATAGCTTAACGTAGTAAAGTGGTTTTCTTGTCCGAAAATATGACATCTAGGCTGCACTTCCTATCCCCCACACTTTTGGCTGAGGTTCCAGTCTCTTTTCCATAGGACTGAACAGTGCGTGCAGGTGCGCGCCCAGTGCTTTGATACGAGAGCCACCGCTTTCAACAGTGCGCCGTTACTGACACCGGTTGAAGCTGGAGGATTATGTGCGATTTGTTGGGGGGAGATCGTTGTTCCTCCTCAGGTGGAAACAGATAATATTTGGCCACCCTAACTGGATCGGCTTTAGATAACAAGGCTGTAATAATTTCTTTTGGCACGTAAGACACACACTGTTGGAATCCACACATTGTCCCGACATTGGGTTTCTGTCAGACAAGCAAGCAAGACTTAGGAGATCATATATTTGAGCTAGATTTAGAGAGCTATTGACTGTTCTCAGAGAGAATTGAGTTCTCTGTTTTATCGGCTAAATGTGCGCTGAAAATCTCTTAGATAATTATTGAGCAGTAGGCTAGGCTAAACCTAAACCATTTTTATATTGGATTATCTCTCTATTCAGTGCATGCTTGAAACGATTGAACATTCTATTGTGGCAGGTCTAATGCACGTGGCTATGGAGACTCGTACTGGCTTCTCTCAGGACATCTCTCTGAAGCTAAAGGCAGTGGCTTCGCGTTTCAGGGATGATCTTCCAGTAATGTGCTGGCATTATGTAGACCTACTATAAATCCCGCCGTGGAATGCGGGAGGCCGCTCCCGTCGCCACCAGCGGTAGAATTCTTTAATTTCCGATATTTTATCCCCTAAATTCCTCCATTGTTGGTTGTTGGAGGTTTTGTCATTTTATGTGGTGACCTCAAGACGTCACGGGGAGCCTGCCAAGAACGGTCGATTTGTCATCCTGACAATGAGATGGTTTATGCTCTCAAAATACCATCACGAGTATAGGGACGTAAATGACAGGTTTGATAGGAGAGTGAATTGCTGTGGCGCCGCAATGCTGTGTCATTTTTCCTTTGTTTTTTGGGGGCGCAGATTATTGTGTGTCAGTGTCTGTAGCCGTTTAGGCCTACTCACCACTGAAAGGTATACCTAGGGGTCAGTATGTGTAACTTTCCACAATGTGTGTGTGTGTTAATTGGCAGTGTACTGATTAAACTGGCAGACTTGTTCTCCTGTGCCGTGATGGCTGCTGGCAAAGAGCAGAGGTGTGATGTGCTGATGGGGGGTGGGTGGGGGGGGGGTGGTCAGGGGGACTATGTGAGACGCGCCTGCCTGCCTGCCCATCTGCCTGACAGGAATGACACCCCAGGAATGCAGGAATGTCCTCCACACCACAGCCCTCCATAGCAGAGCCACGCAAGGGCAGGACAGGGGGCCAGGGGGTAGGATGGGGTATAACTAACTTCAACTAACACAGCACAATATGGGCTAATGGGCTTGGTTTAAGATGAGCTTACATGTTTTCACGAGATTAACACTTCTCTTATTTAGCTTACACAGGCAGTGTTGGAAAAGTTTACAAAACCACCTGTGTGTGTGTGTCTGATCTCCCAGGCTGTGTTGAGGGCTCTCTTCACCCATTTGACCCGCGCTCCGGTGGCCTGACCCTGGGGAAAGGCATGGGCGGGTGGTCCCCCCTGGGGAAGGGGGTAGGGTGGCCCCCAAGGGACACACAGTGCCACCACATGCTCAAGCACCTGCACCACGGGGCCCGCATCACCGTGCAGATGCCCCCCAACATCGAGGGCCACTGGGTCTCCACCAGGTCAGTCTCCACAGACAGACAGACCGACAGATAATCAGAGAATCAGTCAGTCAGGTTGACAGACAGACAGACGTGTTTATGGTATTTAGCAGATACTTTTATCCAAATCGACAACCTTAGATTAACAATTTACAGTAACTACATTTACATTTACACTAATTTACAGTGAAACGATTAAAAGAATAACAACAGTATTCATAATAACAATTACTATAGGCTATAACAAGTATGACTCAAATAAATTAAATAGTTAGACAGGTGACATATCTATCAATGTAGTGCAGTGTTTCTCGTCATCATCACCATCATCATCTTAATTATTGTTTCTATCAATTCTTTGTCCATTTCTATGGCAGCTGTGAGGTGCGTCCGGGGCCGGAGTTTGTGACACGTTCCTACCGTTTCTACGGCAACCACACCTTCCATGTGCAACAGTTCTACTATGCAGACAACCACTGCACGACGCCCACACACACACTGGTGGCGCACGGCCGCCTGCGCCTCCGGCAGGCCTCGTGGATCGTGCGCGGCGGCACCGAGGCCGACTACACTCTGCACAGCCTGCGCCTGCTCTGCCACACGCCGGCTGCCGCCCGGGACCTCACAGAGCACCTCGGCCGCACCTGCCAGCACCACCGCCGCCGCCACAGCAGCAGCAGCAACACCAACAGCGACCCTGCACCGGAGCAGGAGCAGGAGGCCGGGCTGGAGCTGGACGAGGAAGTGGAGGAGGAGGAGGCAGGAGGAGAAGGAGGAGGTGGTGGAGGAGAAGGAGGGGGAGGGGTGGTGCGGGTGGAGCTGGCTGGGAGAAGGAGGAGGTGGTGGAGGAGAAGGAGGAGGTGGTGGAGGAGAAGGAGGAGGTGGTGGAGGAGAAGGAGGAGGTGGTGGAGGAGAAGGAGGAGGTGGTGGAGGAGAAGGAGGAGGTGGTGGAGGAGAAGGAGGAGGTGGTGGAGGAGAAGGAGGAGGTGGTGGAGGAGAAGGAGGAGGTGGTGGAGGAGAAGGAGGAGGTGGTGGAGGAGAAGGAGGAGGTGGTGGAGGAGAAGGAGGAGGTGGTGGAGGAGAAGGAGGAGGTGGTGGAGGAGAAGGAGGAGGTGGTGGAGGAGAAGGAGGAGGTGGTGGAGGAGAAGGAGGAGGTGGTGGAGGAGAAGGAGGAGGTGGTGGAGGAGAAGGAGGAGGTGGTGGAGGAGAAGGAGGAGGTGGTGGAGGAGAAGGAGGAGGTGGTGGAGGAGAAGGAGGAGGTGGTGGAGGAGAAGGAGGAGGTGGTGGAGGAGAAGGAGGAGGTGGTGGAGGAGAAGGAGGAGGTGGTGGAGGAGAAGGAGGGGGAGGGGTGGTGCGGGTGGAGCTGGCGCTGGGGGGCCGGGGTCTGGAGACGGGCGTGAGCTACGAGCTGTGGAGAAACAGCGATGGCGCTGAGTGCGCGCGCGGCCTGAACTTTGCCATGCACGAGCTACAGCTGCTCAGGCTGGAGAAGCAGTACCGCCACCACAACCTGGAGCAGCTGGTGGAGGAGCTCTTCCTGGGCGACATCCACACCGAGCCTGCCCAGAGGATGTACTACAGGCCGTCCAGCTACCAGCCAGCACTGCAGAACGCCAAGGTTAGACACTAATGTGTGTGTGTGTGTGTGTGTGTGTGTGTGTGTGAGAGAGAGAGTAAGAGAGATATAGAGTTGACAGAGATTTACAAAAGGTACACTCAGGTTGTCCGGTGCTCAATTAGTACTACACTATATCCAGACCAGCGCTGAATCAGTACCACATCCAGCAAGATGTGTGTGTGTTTGTGTGTGTGTGTGTGTGTGTGTGTGTGTGTGTGTGTGTGTGTGTGTTAGGGCTGGGTGATAAGGTTATAAAACTCTCAATATGCTGAGGAGAAATGGCAATATACAATAATACAAGGTTAGCACATCATATTGTCATACATACCGTATTAGTAGCGTTCAGCTCACAGCTTTGCAAAAACTCCAAATGGAAAAACATGCAAATTGTGCTAAAAAGTTATGGATAAACATCACTCAACTAATGTCAATATTGCAGTATGAAAAATTCTTCCGACATACAGTAGAAGAATGATCATGATATGATATGTGATAAGATATGGCACAGCCCTAGTGTGTGTGTGTGTGTGTTTATGAGTAAGTGAGTGCAGTCATCCGTATGTGAGTGTGCAGCAGTGTGTATGTGTAGGAAGAGACACCCTGAGCTTATGTGTGAGAGTCAGTGTTTCTGTTCCGCATTGCTCTGCTCGAGTCTGCCGCTAGAAGGAAAACAAAACCACATGCCTGCTGGGAATTACAGGTCTCATCTCTCGATGTTACGGTGTGTGTTTGTGTTTGTGTGTGTGTGTGTGTGTGTGTGTGTGTGTTATATCTGAATACAACAATGCCAAAACAGGGACCATGGCTTTGCTGGAAAGTATAGTTTCTTGACAAAACATTCACATGAAATTACAGTATACCTGTAGGGAATTACAAGTCTTATCTATTCTTATAGTGTGTGTGTGTGTGTGTGTGTGTGTGTGTGTGTGTGTGTGTGTGTGTGTTTGTGCGTGTGTCTTGCGTGGGTAAGTGTATACACATATTCTTACCGGTACAAGGCTTTCCGTATAGCGCAGATATACCGGTACCAAATACAATATTGCAACCACAAGTTAGAACAGTTAGAGTAACCTGCAGCTCATCCACACCACTTTAGTCTCAGTCTGGTTGTCATTAGTAGAATTCAAGGTAGAAGTAATCACAGATCAGAGCTACTAACGCCAACACTCTATCTGTACACTATGTGTGTGTGTGTGCATGCATGTAAGTGTGTGTGTAAATACACATATAATGCTTCCTGCAGGAATAACTGTAGTTTCTTCTTACAGGCACGCATACAGAAAACACACACACACACACACACACACACACACACATACTCCAACTCACAGGAGAGGTGATTGTTGGGAGCAGCAGTTGCCTTGTGTGTGTGTGTGTGTGTGTGTGTGTGTGTGTGTGTGTCTGTGTGTGTCTTTGTGTGTAATCTGATAGAGGAGGCACTCTGAAGTGACTCAGGTCTCACCCATGAGCTTCAACTATAATCGACCGCACAAATAAACAGCTCTGACAAGCTCTGGATCTCACTATGTGTGTGTGTGTGTGTGTTTGTGTGTGTGTGGTGTGTGTTTGTGTAATGCACAGGGTGTGCCTGGCGAGATCTGCCAGGCAGCTGCCATCTAGAATTTTGTCTGAGTTCTTCCAAGGAACCTTTTAGAAATACTTTCTATATGGTTCTTCCAAGGAACCTTGGAGTGTCACAGCTGCAGCTGAGACCTGAGTTTAAATTAAGTGTTTGTGAAACGAGGGAAGCATGGCAAATTCATTCCTCCTGAACTTCCTTTTAGAATGTCATTTCCTGCAGCTTGACATCTGTCCCTGGTATGATTGACTGACTGGAAGTAAACAGAAATGATAGACCCTCCTACACCTCACATTTATTGTCAACCACTTCGGACCAAAGCATCTGCTAAAACAATGCATTTACTGTAAGGGACGTAGGTCCACATTGACTGGCCAGGAAGCATCTCTGGGAGCAATCAACAGCGGTATTCCCAGAATTTTTGGAATCAATCAGGCAGCCTTATGAATTATTCTGCGAGAGAGCATGCATTCCTCCACTCAATCCATGCATGCCCTAGGCTGTATCGGGAAAGTCTCTCCCTCTCCCTCTCACCCTCTCTTTCTCTGTGGCTCTCTTACTTTCTCTCTCCCCCTTTTGCTCCTTTGCTTTCTCTCTCAAGGTTTCTGTCTGTTTTCTCTCTCTCTCTCTCTCTGTCTGTCACTGTTCCCCACTTTTCTCATTTTCTCTCTCTCATCTCTGTTTGGAATGTCTGTCTGTCTGTACACACACATACACACACAATTGTGCATTCAGCTATTGAAATTGTATTTTTCTTTCAAATTGATTTTGCCCTGCACTGAAAAAACAGCCCTTTATCAGGGGCTCATGTAACCAGACACACTCCCAAACTGTGGACTTTGCATTGGCAATGAAGTAAAAAAAACACTTTATCATGCGCTCTGTTGAGTCAAAAACTGCTGCAAATGCTGCTTAACTGATTTGACTGACCCCGCCACACTTGTGTTTAGTGACAGATATAGTTTTATTACTGTACTGCAGCCCCCTTTTCCATCACTCTTCTGTTTGTCCCTTGGTGTCACCCCTTCCTACGTTTATCTCCTTTTTTTCTTGTTCCTTTCTTGTCTCTTGTTCCTTTCTTTCTTCCTCCACCCTCTCTTTCCTCCTTCTGTGCTCTCCTCACGCACATGAAGTAGTTCGTGAAACAGACCGTTCTCTGTTCTTTGTTCTCTGTGGGTTCTCTCCTGGCCTCCACAGGGGAGGATTTAGGGCCCAATGCAGTTAGAGTAATAGAAAGAATTAAAGAATACAGCATGCATCCCTTTATGTGTGTCTGTCTTATTTGCATTTGCACATCTATGCACTTATATAAAGGTGTGTGTACATTTGCATGTGTGCCTCTCTGTGTGTTAGTTTGTATGTATGTTTCTGTGTGTAGGTACTGTATGTGTGTGTAGATATGTCGTGTGTGTGTGTGTGTGTGTGTGTGTGTGTGTGTGTGAGAGAGAGAGAGAGAGAGAGAGAGAGTGTGTGTGTGTGTGTGTGTATGTGTGTGTGTGTGTGTGGTATATTAGAGGGCGTTCCTCGTCTCCTCAGCCCGAGCTCTCAGCATCTCTAATTCGAGACAGCTCTGGAACTTTCATTTCACCCAAATCCTCCTAAATGAAAAACCCTTTCATGCACACACACACACACACACATGGCCATATGCATGCAGAGTCAGACTACACACATGCACACTTACTATACACGCCCACACACACACACACACACACACACACACACACATACACACACACACACACAGCCTGTATTAGAGTCTCTTTTATTTATTTTATTTGTATTTAATTAGCAAAACATGTGCAGAAGAAACTCCCACTTGAAGGAGTAAAGCATGATGTACTGTATTTGTGTGTATGTGTGTTACCATTAGGATACTATAATGTGTGTGTGTGTGTGTGTGTGTGTGTGTGTGTGTGTGTGTGTGTGTGTGTGTGTGTGTGATCGTGTGTGTGTGTGTGTGTGTGTGTGTGTGTGTGTGTGTGTGTGTGTGTGTGTGTGTGTGTGTGTGTGTGTGTGTGTGTGTGTGTGTGTGTGTGTGTGTGACTGTGTGCGTGTGTGTGTGTGTGTGTGCGTGTGTGTGTGTGTGTGTGTGTGTGTGTGTGTGTGTGTGTGTGTGTGTGTGTGTGAGTGAGTGTGTGGCCATGCAAAATCTGTCTCCAGATTCATCCATACATGCCAACCCACAGCTTGTGCTGTCACACTCTCGCTCTTTCTCTCTCTCACTCACACACACACACACACACACACACACACACACACAAACATACACACGCACACATGCACACACGCATGCACACACACACACTTTGTGTGGCCATGTTTCCCATAATATTGACAGTGACGCAATGAAATGGCATATGGCTCTCTCTGATCACTGTCGTATTTTGGGCAGCTCTCTCTCACTCTGCTAATAGCATCGCCATACAGGAATCAATAAATAGCCCCGGGGCTATGTTGGCCTTTGGCCACTCCACTCTTGAGTACTATAGACAGCAGATAGAGGGCAGTGGCCACTACTTCATCTGTGGTTACTGGGTGGGTCGCCAGCAGCGGGCATATTTGTACTGGGACTGTGCCCTTCGTTAGCAGTCGTTTGGCTGTGCGCTACATTTCCACTGTGTGCCCTGTTTAGTTTGGTTACATTTGCAAATTAAAGATTGTGTGTGTGTGTGTGTGTGTGTGTGTGTTTGGGATTGTGTGTAGTGGCATACTGTGTAAATGTGTGTGTGTGTGTGTGTGTGTGTGTGTATGTGTTGGAGGTTGATGGTGCCTTGAAGTTCTTAGTGCTAATGTACTCTGAGAGCTGATTTGATTAAAAAGTATGTATATGTGTGTGTGTGTGTGTGTGTGTATATGTGTGTGCGTGTGTGTGTGTGTGTGTGTGTGCGTGTGTGTGTGTCTGGCGTGGTGTGTGCGTGTGTGCAGCGTGCGCGGCGTGCGCAGGTGTGTGTGTGTGTGTGTGTGTGTGTGCATGTGTCTATGTGTGCGTGTGTGTGTGTGTGTGGTGTGTGTGTGTGTGTGTATCTGTGTGCATGTGTCTATGTGTGCGTGTGTGTGTGTGTGTGTGTGTGTGTGTGTGTTTATGTGTGGTGCAGGGTGGATCATTTATACGCATGTTTGGGTGTGTTGTGATGTGTTGTGATTAGACTATGGATGCTGGAGGGCTGGTGGTCGTTTAAACTTCATCAGCCCTCATCAGGAGTGTGGGAGCAGCAGAGCACTGCAGTGAGAGTGGGTTAGGTGGGAGGGTGAGAGGGTGAATGGGATGAGTGGATGAGGGGGTGAGCATGCAGTGGATGACCAGGTGAATTATGACAGTGTGAATAGTGAGAGAGTGAATGGTGAAAGTGCAGAGGGTGAGAGTGAAAGGGTGAATGTTGTGCTCATCATGAGAGGGTGAATGATGAGAGCACTGAGGGTGAGAGTGTTGAGGGTGAGAGAGTGAATAGCAGTGAGAGTGAATGGTGGGAGAGAGTTCTGAGGGGTGAATAGTGAGCGAGTAGTGAGAAGGGGTGAGTGGGGACGGTCGGAAGAGAGTGAACGGTGAGTTAGTGAGAGGGTGAATGGTGAGGTTGTGAATAGTAAGAGGGTGAATGTTGAGAGTATATGTGATGTGTAAGTTAAGAGCAGGGCTGTGTGCTGTACCCAGGGCTTAACGTTCCCATTTTAAATATAATTTGATTGAAGTAAAGTATATATACTCTTTTGATCCCGTGAGGGAAATTTGCTTCTGCATTTATCCCAATCCGTGAATTAGTGAAACACACTCAGCACACACTAATTCCAGCGCAGTGAGCTGCCTGCAACAACAGCAGCGCTCGGGGAGCAGTGAGGGTGCCGTAGGTGCCTTGCTCAAGGCCACTTCAGCCGTGCCTACTGGTCGGGGTTCGAACCGGCAACCCTCCGGTTACAAGTCCGAAGTGCTAACCAGTAGGCCACGGCTGCCTCCAGAATGATTACTACTGGATTTGAACCAACAATCCTTGGGGTCAAATCTCGCTCCTCTAACCACTGCGCTAACGCATTACATATAACAGCATAAAAACATTCTGATATCTTTTTTTCCTGATAGATTTTCCTGGCTTTAAGCACTGAGTCTGAGGTGTTCAGATCGCACACATGCACACCTCAACCGATCCTCAACCCCTCCTTCCTCCCGCCGGTCCACCAGGACATCTGGCACCCATGGAGCACAGAGGGCAGGGCAGTGTGGACAAGAGAAGGAGAGAAGGAGCAAGAGAGGCATGAAAGGGGAACATGTTGACACAAAAGTTCCACCTCCATCCTCTCTTTCTCTTTCTCTCTCTCTCTCTCTCTCTCTCTCTCTCACACTCACACACACACACACACACACACACACACACACACACACACACACACACACACACACACACACGCACACACTCTTTGTTTCCAATCTGGAGGAATTGAAAAAGTGCTAAGAGATGTGCTCCACAGAGCCCGGTGCGATCCTCAGCAGTCAGGCCTCTCATTTAGCCTGGACTGAGCCTCTCTCGCCATGCACTCACTCAACCCCATAGCTGAACGCCCCTTAATGAGCCATGACAGCAGGACTGATTTAGTGTTGTACATCAGCACAGTGCAGTCATTGTGTTTTGCCTTTTTTGAAGATATATTTAACAACGACAAGCTCATAGACTCTTGACTAAACATGTTTTCATTTGCTCTTGCATTTTCCAAAACAGCCCTTCCCTAATCCCCAGGCAAATTACAGGCCATAAACGCCATTACTGTTTCCTCACCGGAGATATCACTCAATGGGAACGGGCCAAGGCAGCTGGATAAATGTCTCGTTTCACGCTTAGATAAAGAACTTTGTTTACAAAAAACAAATCCAGAGCTTGTGGCATGATGACCTCTCCCTGCACTCTGCATGTCTGACCCACAGTCCCGAGAGGAGTGACGCACCGCTGTGTCCGTCTCGGACTGCTAGACGTTTGGGTGGGGAGAGACCATAATGTGCTCCGCCATGCCCCTTGGGCCAGACTGTAGCGGAGATACGCGAATGGCGGAATAAATTCATTGTCCGGCGCACCGCACCGTCTGTTTAGGGATTATGGCCATACCGGCGGGACAGGGATGCCTGCAGCCGTCACTCAGTTTGTGTGTCTCACACCCCCACGTGTGCCTGGCTTCTCCCGTGCCAATAAATTATACGATCAATTTGACGTGAAGCCAGAACGTTGTCTGGATTCCAAACTCTAGCATTCCTGTGAACAAAGAGGTTTTGTCTGCGAGAAGCACTGGCAGATTTGACAGTACCTGTTAGATTGAGGTCATGAATATGTGATGCTGAGTTTTTTTCCCTTAAGATGGAAAATTATGGATTGTTTTTCAACTTTTCTGTTTGTGTCATCGTGTGCAGAGTTTGATGGAATATCAAACCATATGCCACAAGGGAATGAAATGAATTAAACAAAATCAAAGAGCAAAAAATGTTTGAAATGAATTAAACAAAATCAAAGAGCAAAAGAATGTTTTATTTGTGAAATTCCAGGAGGTTATCGGCTAAGGTCTGTCTAACGCTAATATTTGTGTGTCTATTTGTGTTTTTTGTGCCACAACAGAATCACGACCAGAGCTGCTTTGCTTGCCGTATCATCTCACAGGCGGCCGAGCTCCACCCACCCATCCTGCCGCCTCGCGCGGACCTGCCGGTCAACCTGCACGGCCACTGGGTGTCCCAGCGCTGCGAGGTGCGGCCCGAGGTCCTCTTCCTCACGCGCCACTTCATCTTTCATGACAACAACAACACGTGGGAGGGCCACTACTACCACTACTCGGACCCCGTGTGCAAACACCCCACCTTCAGCCTGTACGCACGCGGACGCTACAGCCACGGCGTCCCCTCCCCCCGCGTCATGGGAGGCACTGAGTTCGTCTTCAAAGGTTTGTCTGCAGTGCGTGTAGGAGAGAGGGGGAGAGACTCCTCGTGTTTCTTTAAGGTGGCAGGCAGAAAGGGTGGTGGTGGGATGTGCTCAGATGAGGTCATCAACTCAGGTGTGTGAGTAGAGAGGTAGAGGTGTGCAGGTTTGCACTCTGAATGAAGTCTGAATGGCAGGTTTCTAATGCAGACTGATGTCTCTGGTCATTCAGACTCTACGTCTCTAAATCAAATTGAGACTCACTTTTTCCAAGCCATCTCTTAAACATTTGAAAGCAAGGCCCATAGTGTTTTTGTAAACTTTTACGGGAGAGGAGAAAGACATGGCTGATTTATTTGGTTACGTCAACTGGGAGGCTGAGAGTTTATTCCTAACCCTCTTGGATGTAATGGCCAGTTTCACACATATACAATATCACGTGCAGCACATACTCTCTTTCTTTCTCTCTTTCTCACACACACACACACACACACACACTTTTCTTCTCACATTGATATACAGCATACACACAGCATTCATTTCTCATAGAGAGAGAGAGAGAGAGAGAGAGGGAGAGAAATGTCTCTCTCTCTCTCACACACACTCCCCCTTCCCCATTCTGGGCGTTGGACCAAAAATCCCCACATAGTTTTCTCTACCTCTTTTCTTGATGTCTTCTCACCTTGTTCTAATCTCTCTCCTTCTTTCTTCCCTACCTCCTCATGCCCCCAATCTCTCTCTCTCTGGTCACCCTCTCACTCCTTCCATCTTCCATCTTCCAATCTATCTGCACCTTCACCGCTCCCTCTCTCCTTTGTCTTTCTCTCCCTTCTGACCCCCTCTCCCTCTCTCCCTTTCATGCTCGCTGTATCTTCCCTTCCCTCATCTGTCTTTCATTCTGTTTCCTCCTACCTTCACAACCCTCTCTTTTTCCCACCATTACTGTCTCCCTCTCCCTGCGTGTCTGTTGATTTTCTCTCTCCTTTAAACCCATCGTCCCCATTCTGGCTCTCTCTGATTCTCTATCCTGGTTTCCTGCTATTTGGGGGGGTTGTTGTGGGAAGGTCAGCAGATGGTTTGTATTGTAATATATGCAGTAGAAATTAGAACGTTTTGAAGCAGAGGACTACATGGAATGCATGTGGGTGTGAAAGGGTGTCTGTGCTGTTGTCATGTAGCATGTGTTTCATTGGGGTGGGGTGGGGGTGATGCCATAATTGGAAGTCTGATTAAACCTCTTCCTCTCCCACCCTCCACTCCACTCCTACACTCCACCCTTCCTCCTACCCTCTCTCCTCCCTCTCTCTCTCTCTCCTCTCCACACAGTGAACCACATGCGGGTGCGTCCTCTGGACGTGGCCACCACCTCCCTGCTTAACGTGTTCAGTGGTGACGAGTGCGGACCTCAGGGCTCATGGCGTCTGGGCGTGGAGCAGGACGTGACGCCCACCGGCGGCTGTGTGGCGCTGGGCGTCCGGCTGCCCCACACCGAGTACGAGCTCTTCCATCTGGAGCTGGAGGAGGATGGCGATGGCCACCGCAGCGGTCCCCACGGCGGGGCAGCGGGCAAAAGAAGAGGAGGGGGGCGACTGCTGCTCTACAACGGCCAGCGGCCCAGTGACGGCTCCAGTCCTGACCGGCCCCAGAAACGCGCCACCTCCTACCAGACTCCCATGGTGCAGTGCAGCGGCAGCAGCGGCCATGATGACGGCCGTCACCACGGCAACCATGCAGAGGGGGAGGACGTGGAGGGAATGGATGGACGCGGGGAGGGTAGGGAGGGGGGCATGGAGGGAGCGGGGGACCATCACCACAGACGAGTCACGCAGTCCAGGAACGGAGGGGTCAAAGGGCGCGGGCATGGCAACGTGGAGAGGGTGGTCCTGGCTACTATGCTGGTGCTGTTGGGTATGGCCATCCTGGGCTGAGAGCTGATGGAGAGAATAACAGGAGGAGACAAACAGAGGAGGAGGAGGAGAACATGGAGGATGCAAACTTTTCTTAGCAACACACACATACTCCAACCCACAGACCTGAATCTAAGCTCTTCACCAGAGCAATGACTTTAAACAGCCTTACATATGTGTTTGCCTTATTCCAGCTTTTTAAACTCTTTATTTGACACTTTTGTGTGGCCCTGAAGCTAGACACCAAAGACAGGCCTGTGAATCCCTCCTCCCTCCCCTGTCTCTCTCCCTCTGCGGAGCCAGCGCTGGCCTGCCACTGGCCCAGATCCGGTGCCGACCCGTCACACGGCTGTTCTCAGCTGCACACAGCGATCGCACTTTACCTGAGCGCACCTGCAGACCCTCTGTCCCGGCACGAGTGAGCGCCCTCCGCTACACATTTGGAGCCCAGACCCAAAACTGTGCCAAACACAAGGTGTAAATCAGGGTTCATACGCCAGTGATTCATTGCTTATTATTATGCAGAGCCTGTTTCAAAGCTACGTGAGTTTAGCTAAAGACTATTGCAGTGTGCTACAGTACATTGAAACTTCATCCATTCTCATTTGTTATTGTGTCTATAATTATTGTGTCTAATACTTATTGTGACTATAATTCCCCAAAGCTACACATCGGTGTGTTGTTGACCACTACACTGGGGACGTGTGCTATTCATTCAATATATGAGTGCATCTCATATCAGCTAATATGAGGCATGACATACACAACTCTCTACAATCAAGCTGCTGATCTCAAAGAACACTGGATTGAGCATCTTACTCCATAGCTGACGCCACAGTGTAGCCCTGGTCATGGGGCCACTCGCAGTGTTTAATAAAATAAAACATAATATAACATTCTGTCAAAAAAAGCAGCCATTCTGGGAAAAGTTTTTGTGTTAGGTTAAATGATCAAGGTGTATAAATGAATACAGATATAGAAACATGTCTTTGTCAAGGGTGTTAAATATCATTGAGAAAGATGTTAAGTTTGTACAAGTCTTTGTGGCGGGACATGGAAGCGGTCCCAGTGGCATGGTGCCGTTTGGAATAGCTTGGGGCCATTGTTGATAAGGTGAGAACACTCGGTTGCTCAATCCAATGTTCTTTTGAGATCTGTGGACTCAAGCACACCCCCATCACCACCCTGTTCTACAATTGTTTACTGTAAATTTGCAGCATTTGTGGTCCAAAGGGGAAAGCCAGTTTTCCAAAGACCTGTTCGCCAATGATTTGCCTTTGAGTGTTTGTTTTCTTAAACCGGTTATATCTGGAGTCAGATAGACTCGACTCAAATGTGTGTTTGTGTGGCCTCATATACAAACAAAAAAGGAACTTCGTAAAGTACCCCATTGTAAGGGTTCATCCTAAGAACAAATATAAGACTGACCATGACCAATGATGGGGAAGATATAACTGTGGCATGCTATTGCCTAAAATACATGTAGAGGACCTGCTTGTGTGTGGGTCAACTGGAATGATTGGATCTTGGTTCTCCAGGCAAAGCTCAGGTGTGTGTGTGTGTGTTCTCTGTGGGTCGACAGGAATTTGGTGTTGAAATAATGTGTGTGTGAAGAGGTTCTCAGAACCAGATGAGAGAGGAGAATGACACTGACTGGCTTAATGGAACAATATGATGGGTGTTTCATGACTGGCCTGTGTGTTACACCGGATGCACACACTAGACACTCACACACACACACGCGCCCTTCTTTTACAGAGAGACCAAAGTTGTGCAGGTCAGCTATTTTATATATTCTTTTCTGTTCTCAAACACACATGCACACACACACACACAGATGAAAGAACTGTGTGGGGTTGAATCATAAACACACACACCCACTCACACATGTGAGACACCTGGGTCACAGGTGTGAACTTTGTGCAAATACACAGGCACACACTCACACAAACCTCATACAGATGAAACCTTATAAAGCATAACTGGATTCTTAACCATGTACAACATTAAATATTTGACACTGTTTTACCACTGCCTTTTTTGTCTTTTGTGTAATCCACATAGCAACTGTTACCAGGGCAACAAGAACAAGTCCAACACAAGAGTCCTGTTTTTTAAGGTGTTTATTCTTTTTTATGTTTTTTTTCCATGTTTCTTTTTTCTCTGAAACGTTGAATAGCAAGGGACAGGAGGAGAGATGAACAGAGTTCATATTCAGTCACCTTACGCCTCAGTAAGGACACAGCATCAAAACAAAAGCATGAGTCATTAATAATAATAATTATAATAATAACAACAATAACAGTAATAAAACAGCTTGTGTTGTGTTAGGGAAGAGAAATCAGATGTACAAAAACAACAATGATGTAAGAGGCACCTCAGTCTGTGGTCTGCCTGACAACTCACTCACAAGGAGTGAGAGTAAGAGAGAGAGAGGGCGGAAGAGTGAGAAAGGGGGGAAAAGTAATAAAAAAGCAATTGTTAAAAGTGAACCATTACTGTGCGGACTCTGAGGTTCTTTTTTGCTCTCCTTCTTTTCTCTCTTTCACTCTCGCTCTCTCCGTCTCATTTTTTCTTCACTCTTTCTTCACTCCTTAGTTTTGATCGTTTCTTATTATTTATTTATTTATTTTTAAAAGAATTAAAAGCATATGACCCTCCAGCCGCCCTCTACTGAGATCCAGCGCGAGCGAGGGATGGAGGGACTCCAAGAAGAGAGAAAAAGAAAAGGAAGACAAAAAATGCTGAATGGACCTCTTCACTCAGAGGAACAGGGACACACTTTCATCTCTCTCTCACTCGCTCTCTCTCTTCTCTTCCACTTAGAGGACAGTTCATCACTCGTTCCTTGAGCCTCTCTGCCTCTTTTTCCTCCACAGGACAACACACAGACAGCATTCATCTCTCTATCTTCCCATAAACAAACAAACAAACAAACAAACATAGTGAGAGAGGAATACCACTCTCTGCTCAGTGAGTGGTACGAGTGTGACTGATTGCAAAACAGGCCAGACCTAAAGAGTGTGTGTATGTGTGTATCGATACAGCTTGTGCAGAGAGTGTGTCATTATTATGTAGTTGTAATGTCCATGTAGTGCATATGCTTGTGCATAGAAGTTATGTAGTGTGTGTGTGTTTCTGCGTATTGTGTATATGTATATGCGCGTATATGTCATCTGTGTGTGTGTGTGTGTGTGTGTGTGTATGTGTGGCTTTCAGGCAGGCCCCACCACAGGTCATGATATGGCAGAGTGAATTATAAGCTTCTCCAGCCCTTGTAAACCCCTTCCCCCACCCTCTCCCATACCAGACTGACAAACAAACATAAAGACGGACAGACACACATACATACACACACACACACACACACACACGAACACACTCACACCTACACACACACAAAGGCTGACAGGGATAGCGGACAGGCTGCGAGACAGACAGACAGCCCCATCCTCAGATCCACCTACAACACAAACTTGCCCAGGAAGAACCCGATAAAGATGGCTGCTATGACGACGAGGAGGGAAGGGAGGGAGCTGACAGCCGACTCCCGGCCAATCAGAGCGCTGGCGTTGGACATGACGTTGTCTGACCACATGGGCTTCCTCATTCTCACACCGTCGTCCTGCAAACAGAGGAGACAGGGCATTGGTCAGTGTGCCGAATACAGGCCAAACGTCTACCAGATCTCGCCAGTGGTGCCTTGCAGACAGATGACTGTTTGTTAATCCTATCTATAATGCTGACTGTATTTGCATGCAGAGTGTAGTTTATGCACATTTATTATATCATTACATCAAAAGAAACACCAGAGTTGGAGGCTTTTGACGGTAATTTCCATATGCATCTAAAATGAGTGAACGTGTGTGTCTTTATCAGTGAGCGTGTGTGCACCTCCGTGATGATGTGTGTGTATGTGTGTGTGTTTGTTACCCTGAGTAGTCGGTTCTCGTCAGCAAGTTTGCTCATCTCAGCCTGCAGTCTCTTGCAGTCTTCTAGAAGTTTCCTCATCTCCGTATCGTCCATCGTGGAACCTCTCAGACCTGACGGGCCGTCCACTCGCGAGGAGTTCAGAACTGGCGCCGGCTTAGCTGAATCCACCTCATGCTGGACAGACATACACACATGCATGCACACAAACAAACACACACACACACACACACACACACACACACACACACACATAGAGAAATAAGTGAGTGGGACACAGGAGAGACTCAATCGAGAATGAGAGAAAACAGAGTGTAAGTAAAGGGAAAGAGAGAGATGCATATATATATATAGAGAGAGATATGAGAGAGCGGGAGATGGAGATAGAGATGAAGAAGGGAGGGAGAAATTGAGACTGATTGAGCAAGGGCAAAGAGAAGGCAGAGTTAAAAGGTACAATAAAAGAGAGCGAACGAAAGATCAGACTTTCACTCTGTCGAAACGGGGAAAATACTGCCTTCTAAGATAGCATTCCGCAGCAGCAAGGTATTAGCCTGGGTGTTCCCATGCTGCCTTGCGCGCGATTTGATTCACGCTGCTAAGGCAGCCTGGAGACCATGGAGCAAATTTTCGCCTGAGATAGGGAACCAATCACAGAACAGGTGGGAAAGCAAGACGATGATGAGCTATGCACAGACGCATTTGATAAGACATCCGTGGCACCCAATAAACGGATCTGGGCATTTTTTTCAAATACGAGAAAATGAACGTTTGGTTCCCAGACCACGTCTCATTGAGAAGTGGTGGCGCTAGCCAGGCTAGCAAGGTATTGAGTCATTTCCGAATCAAATATTTGTACAAAATTCCGGCTTCTAAGATTGTTTTTCGTTTTGTTGAATTTGCATGTATCCATCCTTCAACATATTGAGAAGACAACTGTCGGTATCTTGGCAACGGTGTCCCAACAATAAATAAACAGAAAACAGCATTCGGTGTGGTGTGGCTATCTCGATGCAAGTGACTCCTTGGACAGTTGAAGACAGCGAGGCAGACTCATAGATAGTCTGGGTTACGGCTTCTACACACAGTTGCATTCCGTCAACGCATGTCAGTGGGGGTTCCCGACAGTTGCTATGCAAATGACTTGAAGTATAACCGTAATTTGATTGGTTGGTGCCGTCCGTCGATTGGCTTGATTGGCCGGTGCCGTCTGTTGGTGCAGTAACAGCTGAACTTCACAACGCGAGCGACGAGAGAAACGCGACGCAACGGACCCACAATTCAGTTCGGCAACGGATGACGTGAGCCCATGTAAAGTGAATGGGATGCGTCTCCAGCACTGTAACACATGCAGCTGTGTGTAGGAGCCATTAGGCTCATAGATAGACAGAAAGATGGAGTGAGTTAAGGAGCAAGGAGAAGATATAGAACAGGCTGAGAGATATAGATACTGTACAGAGAGAGAGAGGGAGGGAGAGAAAGACCAGACATAGAGAGAGAGGTTAAGGAGTGAGGGAAAGAGAGAGAACAGAGAGAAAATCAGTGATGAACGAGAGAGACAGAAAGATGAGACAGAGAGATGGAGAGTTTGCGTGACTAAGAGGCCTCCTGTGCTAGTCAAGTCTGTAATTATTAGCCCTCTGAAGTCTGACCCATGAGCTGAGCTGACCTATTTGACCTTTGCCCTCTGACCCTGAGCTATGTGCTGCTGGTGGCTATGAACTGCGGCTGGATGCAGATGGGGGTGTCCTCTGGATGCAGAAGGAGGGGCACTCCTCATCCACACTAGCACCTGCTTCAGAGGTCACCTGACGGGCAGAATTGTTTTTTTCGAACAGTTTGAAATTTCAAGATGGCTGCGTCAATCAACAGTAAATGAAAGCACAATGCCCAGTTCCCATTTCCCACTTAAAAGGCAAATGGAACGTGCCATAATGCCAATCACAAATACAAGAGCAAGTCTTTAAACCATGCTTAATGTACCTGAGGTGAAGAGGGGCAAAAAAAAGGCACAAGCTTTACTAACCAGGACAGGTATTCCACAGCAGCCACGGTGACCATATTTGTGCCTCTTATGGCCTTCGTGCCCCTGCCAGTCAATGTAGTGGTTTGGTCTGGAACTATAGTGATCCTTGGTACAAAAAAAAACCCTGTCAGACGCCAAATGCGGGTAGATTTTCCGTTTGGCGAGTAGCACTAAATCTCAGAGCACTACCTGCCACACTGGTGGGTTGCGTTCAATGTGTAATGACACCAGATGAGACCCACATGTCTCCGGCATCTGTCTCTCTCCCACTGCTGTGGAGCGTGCAGGAAGAGAGTCAATCTGGTCCAGACTCCAACTACCACATGGGAGTGAGCCATGAGAGTGGAGAGACAGAGAGAGACAGAGAGAGAGGAAGAGAGAGATGGAGAAAGAGAGAGAAGTCCTAGGGCTGTGAGCGATTATCACCCATCCTCTGCACCTAGCCTGACTTGACCTCCTGACCCTCACCAACCTGCCTCCTGAGCTGCATGACCTCTGACCTCTGGCCGAGTCGGCGGACCCCTGCTGCGCTGGACGCCGGGGTGCTGTAGGGGGCTGCCGCCACGCGTCAGGCCTGGGGGGGCGCACTGAAGCGCCCCGGGTCATACAGGGCCAAGACGCAGAGGCCGCAGCCGCCCCACTACACTCACCTGCCACACACTACAGAAGAGAGAGACGAGTTAGAGGGGTGTGTGTGTGAGAGAGAGAGATACAGCCCAATGGCAGAGCAGTGACAGTCAGTGAACTGTCTGTGTGTGTGTGTGTGTGTGTGTGTGTGTGTGTGTGTGTGTGTGTGCATGTACATGTTTAGATGTGTATGTGTGTGGTTTGAGGTGGGGGTGAGTGTTTACGTAGAGTATGTGTGTGTGTGTGTGTGTGTGTGTGTGTGTGTGTGTGTGTGTGTGTGTGTGTGTGTGTGTGTGTGTGTGTGTGTGTGTGTGTGTGGCTGGCCATAGGGACACATGTGTGGAGCTGTAAGTATGTGACAAAATATATTTGTGGGTAACTTTGTCAGTCTGTGTGTGCTGTAACTGCCCCAGTGACAGGCAAACATTCAGCTATGATTGAGAGGGTGAGTGTGAGTGTGTCTGTGTGTGTGTGTCTGTGTGTGTCTGTGTGTGTGTCAGGTGGTGTGTCTGAGTGTGAGTTGACAAGCTCAAACCACAACCCCAGAACAGAGTAAGTGATTCACTGTGTGTGTGTGTGTGTGTTATTTTGAGTGTATTATTTTGATGTTTGACTGTGTATGTAAGAGAAAACGAGTTTAGTGAAACATGGACACAGGGAGTGTTGAGACCTCTATGATGACATATCACCCCAACACTGAAGCAGCTTAATAGGAACAAGTCTGCTGAATTGATGGCAGAGCAACCGATGAGAGAAGAGAGTATAAGACACCTACACCGCAAACATGATGGCTAGCAGGACTTATGCTGGCTTCTAATGATGCCTGTGAATAACAATCCAGTGCAGCGTTTCAGTTTGCTTGCTCACACACACACACACAATACAGCTCTTACCACTTTATCGTTTTCGGTAGGCATATCGAAGACACATCTTAGCTTGGAGTCCATGAGGTCTTCTGGCCGCACATCTCTCCACTGTCACACACACACACACATAGATACGAACAGGGAAGGATAGGCATGTTACTCATCAGAGCCAACTACAAGCAGCTGGTCGATCTCTGTCTCACTCACACTCACACACACACGTCTGCACAGACTGCATACTAACACCAACCCTCACACCGAGTAAACACACATAGATACACACATACTCATGCATATGCAAAAACATACACACACATACACAACAAATGTACACAAATTTCGTTTTATAACAACAGGTGCCCACACGGAGAGATTTTAGTTCAACTCAACTCTATTCAATGCAGAGCCCAACTTTCCAGCCAGATCTGGAGTAGAGGTCAGAGGAAGGTCATATGCAGCCAAGGGCCTAGGAGAGGTCAGCATGATCCCACGGTCACTAAAGAAGAGAGGTGCCCGTGCCATATGGGAGCCCCTTCCTACAAGACTAAACTCAGATAGATCACCCTAAAACTACATCTGTCTGGGATTCCACGTATGGATTAAGACTGGTCCTAGACTAAAAAAGAAAACTTCAATGAATTTCTCCATTGAAATAAAAAGGTTTTGGTTAAGAACGAGGTCTAACCCATGTCACCTGTATACTGACAGGGAAGCTACACCAGGGGCGTAACTGAAGCGGTCCGTTTGCGACGTGTAAAATCTATTTTAGAAGAATGGTCTATTTTTTTCAAACGTACGCGCCACTATCACGTCTGGTGTAGCTACTTCCACTCAGTGGAAGCTAATTGTTGCAGCAGACGCAGTGCGAACGGAACGCTTCAGTTACGTGCCTGGTGTAGCTTAGCCCTGAGGCTCAGGGGGATTCTTCACATGACATGGACAGAGGTCTAAAAGTCTTGTAATATATTCCCCCTGCCTAAGGCAGGAGATGCAACGAGTCAGCTGATTTACTTGGCTGAAGAGTTAGGCTGATTATGATCAGCAGGTTTAAAGAATGGCGGCAACAAATATGTGTTGGGAGATTTAATTTCTGAAGCTGAGCAGTCCTGTCCGCCTCTAGACTTGGGAAAGAGCTGACTGAGACAGGCCAATTATGTGGGGACAAGGCATGGTGTGCTGCTCCCTCTGATAACACTGGGCATGCGATGGAACCACTGATCCCTGATCGGCCCAGTGTGATGGAGAGCGGAGATGCTGCTTCCTGTTCATTGGGGTAGGCTGGCAATCCAGAGAGCCTGTGGTCTCTGTCGCCCCCCTGTGGCCTGGAGCTGTTATTTCCGTCTGATTTTTAGTATTGCAAATATTGTTTTCTTACAGTGTAGCACATATGACCAACCTCTGGCCCAGAGCGCCCTCTACAACTTTGTTATATCTTTTAAACAACAAATCTTCAAATGACGTAGTCATGTAGTCATCACCATTTTCAAAGCTTTGTTTGCTTACACAAGACACTAATATCAGGAGTGGAGTGCGTCAGTGTGATGTGAGTGTATGAGGGTGTGCTTCCCCAGACCTTTTCTAGTACTGTATGAAGTGGAAAAATCTGATTTGCCCTCCACACAAAGCCCAAAAGAACTTGGTCTGAGAGAGGCTAGTGTATGGGTGTGTGTGTGTGTCTTGATTACTGTGTGTGACCACCACATACAAACTTCCACATACACTCCCCTCTGAGTGGGCTGTAACAATGGGGCCGCTGAGGTGGGCCTGGATGTCTGTGTGTAAGCTTGCATGTCTGTATGTGTGTGTGGGTATGAGTGTGCATGTGTGTGTGTGTGTGGTTTGTGGTGATCAGTAGAGACTGGCAATGTATGTGTGTGTTGAGGTCGATAGCAAACACACACATTCAGGGCAATTAAGTTGGGGTGGGTGAGTGCTTGCGTGTGTGTATGTGTGTGTAAGGGCATCTGTGGGGGCAATATGAGGTGTGTGTGTGTTTGTGTGTGTGTGTGTGTGTGTGTGTGTGTGTGTGTGTGTGTGTGTGTGTGTATGACACTGATGGCAGTCAGGTGTGTCTGTGAGTCCGCTTTGACTTCTGTATTGTGTGTGTGTGTGTGTGTGTGTGTGTGTGTGTGTGTGTGTGTGTGTGTGTGAGATAAGGATGCAGATCTATTATGTCTATTAAGATTAAGGCCAGAATGTTCTTACAGTAACAACATTGCATTTCGTAGCAGTAATAAGGTAAGTAATGACCGTAAGTAACAGTAATAACAAAAAAAAACATGTTTACATAAGCACAAACACACAAAGTAATGTATACATATACATACACAAACAAAATGTATTCCAGTCATGTGTAAAACCCCAACCACACAAACAGTAACACAAACAGAGAGAGAGAGGGAGAGAGAGGGAGAGAGATAGGAACTTCTCACCATAGCTTCCATGTCAGTGCCACTGGATGGAACGTAGATGGTCTGCACCATAAATTTGTGTTTACTTTTCTCATTGGGATCGTAGTCAAACGGCTGTAGCATTACTGGAGAGGAGGAGAGGAGAGGAGAGGAGAGGAGAGGAGGAGAAGACGAGAGAGAGAGAGGGAGGGGAGGAGGCAAAAAGAGAAAAAGAGAGGAGGATGAGTGAGAATCAGGGAAGTGGAGAAAAGTGAGGTGTGTGAAGGCGAGAGGAGCAAAGAAGAAAAGGGAATTTGAGTGGAGGAAAAGAGGAGAGGAGATGAGAGGAAAGAAAAAGAAAAGGCAGGGGAAAAGAGAGGAGGAGAGGAGAAGAGAGGAGAGAGGGGTTATTATCCCAGTGTGTGATAAAATATCCAGTGGTGAAATTGCCCGTAGTGGCCACTGGAGGGCACTCATGAGCCCTTAGACCAGAAGTCCTATATCCCCCCACAGAAGCAACTGATCAGACTGGACACAAGGGTAATGAAGGCATTATAAACGCCACAAAGCACTCTGAGACTAAGGTGTAATATAGCAGTCGTTACTACTCTACAATTGAGGCGTTACTGTCTCTGGTTTCCAAACACAGCTTACACTGGCAGTGGTGTGTTGGCTCTTGGCAGATTCAGTTTATTGAGAAATGAGGGGGTCTTACATGTGTTCTTATTAAATATGTGTGTGTGATCGCATTCTAGTGTGTGAATGTGTGATAAAGCATAACTAAAAGTATGTGTGTGCGTGATGTAGTCATAGTGGCCTTGCAGTCATACATAGTGTGCAGTAGGGTTGGGTATTGTTTGGGTTGTATCCGATACCGGTGCTAAATTGATACTTTTAAAACGGTGCCGGTGCCGAAACGGTGCCTGAACCGGTACTTTGTTTTTAAAATGTTTTGAATTAAAATGGTCTAAAGCATGAATTGCTTTTTTTTTTTATTAAAGAACTGCCAGGCCATGGACAATGGCATTTGCAAGCAAGCTAATCTAACAGGGAACAGGGACTAACAGTTAATTCAGTGTGTTCCCAAATGCTTCAAGAAATTTCATGTCTTAACCCATAACACGCAATAGTTAGGCTACATGTCGGTTGAAGTGTTTAGATTCCCAGCGCTAGCCTAGTAGGCATTTTAACAGCAACTAAGGCTATGCGCCAACACCAGTCAGCTGAGTTTAATTACGTACGGAGATGGTTTTGTAGCCTCTTTGACAGCTCAGTGACATCAGGTATGTAGCCTAACCTTATGTTTTTGCCAGCAAACTTTTAACATGATCTTCATATTCATTGTGATGCTATATGGGCCTCATGCACATGAAAGATTAATATCATGCCATATGTTGTTTAGAACACACTGTGAAATAAAGTTTTCACCTTACAACTTTGCGGATAACATTTCAAATAAATGCCAGTTAGCGCATTAGCAAGGATATTGTGTAACACATACTGTAGGCTACTGTTGTTTCATAGCCTTTTGCTTGTGTGTAGTTAGGCAGGCCCACTGCTAGATTTTGACAGGAGCTCGCAATATCATGTTAAAGTAAGCTACTTGGGCTCACGCAAGCTGTCAAATACTGTCCACTCGCCTATGTGGTGCACCCCTCTGGTTTATACTCTGGTAACTGTGTCTAGATGTGTTGCTATCAGAGCAAGACATTAGAGATGGCGCATGACATGCAGTGATGCCTCGTATAATTAAAAAAAAAAAAAAAAAAAAAAAAAATATTATCTATTTAAAGCACCGAAATGAGGCACGAAATCCACGTTGTTATTCGATGCAGTTACTACCGTTTGTGTCGGCACCGGTGCCATATTAGAACCGTGTTTCAGTGCCCAACCCTAGTGTGCAGCGTGTGGTATTAACAGGAGTGTGTGTGAAGGACTCTGTGTGTGTGTGTGTGTGTACGTGTGTGAGAGAGAGAGAGAGAGAGAGAGAGGGACAAGGAGTGAAAGAGGACCAGAGTACCAAGTGACTGTGCCACCTGCTGTAGTGTGTGTGTGTGTGTGTGTGTGCGCGTGTGTGTGTACCTGAGATAGTGACAGTGGCTCCTGCATCTATGACTCCACTGTTGGGTCGTACACAGTAGCGCCGCGGCGCTGTGGTCTTCACCTTGAAACATACTCTCCTGTCGGACGGATTCTTTAGACGCAGGTTAGTGGTCACCACATCTGTAAAAGGACCTGAGAGAGTGTGAGAGAGAGAGAGAGATAGATATAGAGAGAGAGAGAGAGAGAGAGAGAGAGAGAGAGTTCATGTTAAAGAGTGTGCACCTTTCAAGAAATTTATTATTTTAAGGTTAACCCCCTGAGATGCAGCATCTCGTTTTAAAGGGGGTGCCGGTGGCACCTGTATTTGTTGAGTGGTCTGGTGTGTGTGTGATGGTGTGATGGAACCAGAGCTTCAAATGATGTGCTCAGCAGGTTACAGGTGTGTGTGTGTGTCCATGTCTTCAATGCCGTGTGTGTGTGTGTGTGTGTGTGTGTGTGTGTGTGTGTGTGTGTGTGTGTGTGTGTGTGTGTGTGTGTGTGTGTGTGTGTGTGTGTGTGCATGTGTGATGGCCCCAGATGATGTGCTCAGCAGGTTACAGGTGTGTGTGTCCATGTCCTCAATGCCGTGTGTGTGTGTGCGCGCGCATGTGTGATGGCCCCAGATAATGTGCTCAGCAGGTTACAGGTGTGTGCGTGTGTTCATGTCCTTAATGCTGTGCGTGCGTGCGTGTGTGTGTGTGTGTGATGGCCCCAGATGATGCACTCAGCAGGTTACAGGGAAGACAGAGGGGCCCAATTAGGCCAAACACCGTCCCATGACTGGACACGCTGTCCATTAGGACATTAGACTCGGATAGGACATCCTTCTCTGATCATGCCACCCCACTTGGATCAAGCCAACATAAAGACACAAACACATGCAAGCACTGTGTGTACGTGCATATACTGTACAGATGATATATCAGAGAATTTGCTTGTGGGAGTGTATGCCTATAAATGTATGTGTGTGTACGTGCATCTTTATCTGTGTGTGTGTGTGTGTGTGTGTGTATTTGTGTGTGTGTGTGTCCTCACTTAATCCCTCCTGCTGATGGACCTAATGGCTGTACACTATATTGGCATGATGAACAACACTCTAATGGAATCATAGATCATATGATGGTGCGGCTCACTGGCCGACCAGTAGAGTCCAAACTCAATCACAGCAGCTCCATCAGCCACATAACCGATCCATCCCACCAGCCATCAGCCAATCAGAGCCGGCATTCAGAGACCTAACACAATTACCTGCATCCAACCATTCACCAATCCTAATCCCATATGTCTGAATGGATTCAGATAACTAGAGGGGGCTGCAGAAAAACAGAAAAATTATGATGGCTTCTGTGACTCCTGATTCTGGGTCGAGAGTTCAAACCCCATTGGGTGATTGTGCAGGGAAACTTGTTTACTGTCAACAGCAACAGAAAGCATCTGATGGGAACGCTGACATGCACACGAACTCATACACGCAAGTACACACGCACGCAAACACGGCCGCGACCGGCCGTGGCTGATCAGAGGCCGGGACGCCACCTGACAATCAGTCGGCCCACGTTTGAATACCGATCATGCCGCTGTGAGTCTGTTGCTTTGGATAAAAGCGCTTACCAGCCATTTTGCTTTACTTTACTTTACAGCGTGAGACTCAGGACTCTCCTGGCACTCTTCTGCTGGTAATGGTGATGATGGAGATGAAATGGATGTGCTGCCTATCAGACAGGCATCAGATGCGAGTACCGGTCAGCTCCAGCAGAAGCATTTCAGGGCTGGACACTAGAGCGCGCAAATGACAGCCCTGAAGAATGCCTGGGATGAGGTAACAAACGCACACACACACACACACACACACACACACACACACACACACTCTCTCCTGGTGCTGCCCCTGTGTGGAGGACGAAACATATGAGGGTAATCTACAGCGTGGCACAGGGGCGGGGTGCTTGGCGACTCCATGGAGCCATTACACTATTGATCCTGGACTCGGTGCAGGTAGAGCCCAGGGGTCGGGTTTCAGGATCACTTTCCTGGAAAAATCAATTGGGCCGGGCCAACCCGAGCCAGCTGGCTCCAGAGTGGAGTGGACCAAGCACCTGGGCCCTGGACCAACCTCCATTAGTTTTACTGCGATGACAGTGCCGCCGTGCCCGCTAGCCAGGGTTTAAAATTAGCATGTGCAACTCACCAAACGCAAATAAAAACTCTTGCACTCTCAAATATAATAAACAAGGTGAGACGCTGTTGGCGGGTCGCTGACATGAGTTTACTTCACTGCAAACTCTCACCACCACAACAGAGACCTTATAAGGACTTTGACTACAACACAGAAGTTGATTGACTAAGTTTTTCTGTTTACCTGCCATTGGCAGATAGACCAAAAAGTTAATGTTATCCTCTGGACATGTCACCACCAGGGGTGTAGTGGAGGCTAAACGCAAGTAAACGCAGTTTATCCACCTCTGAAATTTCAGAGATATAGTTTATCCACCTCTTATTAGAGTTTATCCACCTTTCAAAACAGTTTATTCACCAAATGCAACGTTTAACATTAATAAAATCACACTGTAGTATTCACCATTTAATACCACTGGTATTGTTCTAAGAATTGGACAATAACCTCCACCATCATCAAACATATTCTAATAAAAATCCGATACCGCATGGCGCAGTCCACCTTACCGTGATCACAGAATTCCTAGTTTACCCACCTCTTATTTTACCACTACACCCCTGGTGACCACAGTGACTATTCGTTGTAACCACTGTGACACCTTGGAGCTGTACTGTATGCACACATGGGATCATAGCAGAACAGCAGCAGTAATGAAACAGTTGGCTTGGGTTTGGTGCCTGAGCGAGTGCCTGTGTCACATTGGGTAAATTCCGCACACTTCACTCTTTACTTATCTCAAGATAAAATCACTCTGGAGTCCTGGGACTTTAAGGTGGAATCGTACATTATGGACATGCTCTGGCTATGGTAGCTCTGGCAGGTGGGTCTCTCTCCCAGCCCCCTGTCCCAGGCGACTGAAGCAGCAAGGAAACCAGAATCATTTGCCTGAAGGTAAGTGGGGGGTCCTCTCCGGAAGATCAAAGAGCTGAGCAGGCTTTGAAACGTACATTCTCAGAGAGATCACAGCACTCACTTAACTTCATAAAGGGCAGGAAAAGCCCACCCACCCCCACCCCCCCTCCAACCACAATCACTGGAACACTCTGGAGCAGCGTTTCTCAAACTGTGGGTCGCGGAGACATGCCAGGTGGGGCGCGAACTGACGTGAAAAACAGGAGAATTTTTTTATCTGTAGCCTGGGCCCAGGTAGCACCCGAGCGCTTAATGGACGACTGTGTTATTCATAGGGAAGCGCCGTGTCAAGGCAGCTTAGTTAGTCCCGACCTACATGAGATTTTGAACATTGAGTGGTGAATTTTATCAAAAACCCGCCCTTAAAAGCCTGTCTATTCTCCGACTTTGCTTAAGAGATGGTAGCTGACCAAAGGCTGTACTGTTTCACAGCGAGGCAAGGTGGCTTTCGAGGTAAAAGTGCTGTCGCGTGTTTGAGCTCCGAGGAAGGAAGAGCGGCATGTTTGGATCTGCAAGCACGTTCACTAATGAACATTTCTTGACGAAGCTGGCCTATCTTAGCGATATATTTGATATATCTTAGCGATAGGTACATTTGAGTTAAATGTCCAGTTACAAGGCAAGCACCTACCTCACCTAGCAAATAAGATTACTACATTCACCAAAAAAACTTGAGGTATGGGACAGGCGCCTCGATCGCGACAGTATTATGCCTTTAAGATTTCTGAGCGAAATCGCTGAAACGTCTGATTCGGGAGCCACTCTTGTGATCCCATGTATTAAACAGTAGGCCTACATCACATCCCTGCAAAGTTTATTTCAAAAATATTTCCCAACCAGCAGTGCTCAGTATGACTGGATTATGGATCCATTTAATGCAGCATGTTTTCATTGAATATATTGTACAATGCTGTAAAATGGCCTATGCTTCCTAATATGTTGCTGGAAAACAGAAATATGTGTGTTATTATGTATTTATTTATTATTATATCTGCAGCACCAGCTGATTTTAACTCTGTTGAAGAGGATATATTTAGAACTTGTCATTATTTCAATAAATTTGACAATTTTAAGCTTGACCTACCACTTTCTTAGAGCAATGAGGGACAGGTGGGGCTCGAGAATGCCCCTTGATCAAAGTGGGGAATGAAAGAAAAAGTTTGAGAACCACTGATCTAGTTTAACTACCACAGTCACGAGTTGGGTCGCGATAGTCTGTCATTTTTAAAAAGTGGGTCCCCATTAAAAAAGTTTGAGAAACACTGCTCTGGAGGAACATTCCATCTTATGTGTGGGATTTGGGTGTTTGGGTGAGTTCATGTCTTACTCTGTATGTATGTACTGTATATGTGTGTGTGTATGTGGTCATGTGTGCACATCTGTGTGTGTGTGTGTGTGTGTGTGTTTGCATATGTGTATATGTGTGTGTGTGCGCAGAGCACATGTGTGTGTGTGTTTGCATATGTGTGTGTTTGCATATGTGTGTTTGCATATGTGTGTGTATGTATGTGTGTATGTGTGTGTGTGTGTGTGTGTGCACGTGTGTGTCCTGTCCTTCATCCTGCCCAGCAGACTGAAGATAAGGCAGCGGCAGTGTGGGTGTCCAGACTCTTTATTTAGAGCGCCGTCTTCAGTGTTCACAGATAGCGTTACTGCCGAGGGGGCTTGGGGGGGCTTACAGCCACCCTGGCCATTTACTGTACACCCCTCTGATTGGTGCATCACACACCGTCAAGGCCACCTATCAAGTTTGGATTCTTTTGAGTTGTACTTATTGAAATGTTAGCGAGATTAGTCTTAGTCAGAGTAGTATGGTAATATGTAATGCTAGAAGGCATTTCTAGTATACTGTTTTAGTCTCCATATGGGCTCTTATTCAGCTAGGCTTACACTAGAACTCTCGAAAAGCCACTCTGGTATCTGGTAGCTCTTCTGTATTCCATTAGCTTTCATTCTCTCTCTCAATCTCTCAAGTATGTCTTCATGCACACTAGCTATGTCTCCGTTATGTGTGTAACAGTAGTGCATGTTTTATTTCTGTCTGCGCTGCAGGGTGAATCGATGAAGTATCCTGCCCAGCAGTTTAACCTTAAGGGACTCCATCGTCTCAATCTGATTTCCATGTTAAGTGCAGTCCAGCCTTCCTGGTGATAAAACGGATACTGCTGCTCAGAGGAGCATCAGTAGGAGTGCATGTCTCAGCCAGCTTCAGCAGAAGTAACCCAGGGCTGGTAAAGGTGACTGATGTTTGGCAGATGCTTTTATCCAAACATCCTACATGACAGACTTACAACAGCGGGTTCAGGAGTCGAACTCAGGCCAACGGATCATCAGCCAGCTACGCTGCTGCTCCCAAAGTTGACTTCCAAGACACCCACATTTCTACAGACCTTTGCAAATTGTAATCTAAGACTGTTTGTAGTGATGGGTGATCGGCCCAGCAACCCACCTGCACTCTGGTGGACCAGTTTTCTGTCAGGATATTCTCCATTTGACAGGGCTCCAGAGTGCGACCAATTTGGTCGCATATGCGACCTAATTTTTCAAAAGTGCGACTAAAAAAAATCGGAGGTTGCACCGGTGCGACCAGCTATTCGAGAGGAAAAAGTGTCCGCATTGAAACTCTACCTTTGGTTCAATAACAGACACATATTTGGCCAATATCGTGGTCTAAAGAAATCATAGATAGTGAAGGACGGGACCTCCCCTCTGATTGGCCGTGGCCCAGTGCCTGTGTGTAAATTTGAAAATGTGCTGCAGAGAGAGACAGTGAGAGAGAGAGAGAGAGAGAGAGAGAGAGAGAGAGAGAGGTCAGAGACCCGTCAGATAAACAGAGTGGATGTAGTTGCATTACAGTGTGGTCACATAGGCCGAGATAAATGTAGGCCTACCCTCTCCCAACTGCCTTTCGGTGGCTGGCAGCAGCAAACCGATCAGACGATCCTGAGATGATGATCAAGTTTATCGTTGCCTACGATAGGCCTAGTGAAACTTCCCTTCACCAAGTTCAGTCCGAAATAATTATTCACCAGAAAAATAGTTTGAGCGTAAACCCGGCGTACAGGAATGCCACTAAGCCAAATTTATAGGAGTCATTGCAGATGAAAAGGCGTCTTAAAATTGCGAACAATGCATGCAAGGCCTTCATGACGACAGAGATACAGATATCGCCCGAAAGGAGTGCGTCATTAACCGCAGTTACATGCAGGGAGTAACCCGGTTTTCAACAGCAATATTCGTTTTACACGCAAGTTGTGTAAACTCATTCTGATGGCATCAATCAACTTAATCCGTTATTTGGCGCAAACCGAATATCGCTGCTACAATTAAAGCCCGAATATTCCCTGCATGTATAACTGTGGTCATTGTGTATGGTGAATTGAATGGACACATTTAGATCGAGCATGGCAAGTCATTGCAATAGCCTATAATAATAGGCCTACCATTTCGTTACTGCATTAACCATAGTGATGTTCTTATTGAAAATTTAAAAATACTAAAATTCACATAAAAATCCCCCAGGCTACTTGGAACATCTCTTTAAATTGTGCTCAAATACATTTCTATGGAAGATGCTAGCATGGCGAGCTGGTTTAGCCAAGGCCTAATTTACTGTTAATTAACTCACTGTTATTTTTTTTTAATTCATCTTGAGATGTTTTAAGTTTAAATTTCAGCTCAGTGAAGCACTTAAAGCACCAACACTTCATAAGTTACTTTTCTTGTAGAATTGTAAGTCATAGGACAACCTATATAGGACAGTAGTTAAGGGAAAAAAGTGAACCTGCTGCGGTGTTAAATGCGATGTGGTTGAAAATTTTGGTGCACCTAACTTTTGTGCTGGTGCACCTAAAAAAAAAAGGCACACCAGTGGCGCACCAGTGCAACCAGTGCAAAAAGTTAGTCTGGAGCCCTGTTTGACAACTACAATTCGTTGCTAGTGAGCTCAATCTGCCTTTCTTTTTATGGGTTGGAGTTGTTTGCCCCACACCCAGTAGTAGTCTCTGGTCTGGCCTAAAAATGTCCTGCTTGGTTGAACCTACAGTACAGGGATCATACATAACTCTTGCCAGTACAGTTTTCAGAGTCCTAGAGTCACACCAACCTCCCCATCTCAAGGTAACAACACAAGAGGAGGCAACGCCAACATTGCATTGACCTGGACATCAGAGGGATGTCTGAAACGTGTCCGGCCAAAGACAACCTGGCACCGCAATAGCTAATAGTACTGAGTGAAGGCATTCTGCGCCACAAGGCAAAATGATAGGTAATAGGCAGGTCGAGCACCCTGCTCTGGCGTCAGCCCACTCCAAACTCTCTCTCTCTCTCCCCTGTGTTACATTCTGTCAGAAAAGCAAAAGAGTGTCGGCTAAATGGGTCACTGCGAACTCCCAAACCACCAGCCGTGGAGAAAAGAACACTACAGGCCTAGGGAGTGAACATGGGGAGTACCATACACTTTCTCTCTCTCTCACACACACACACAGAGAGAGACATGCGCACAAGCGTGCCCTGATAACACATCACACTCAAGCAGTCTTGATTAGAATGTTTACTCATTCCACCACAATGCTTAATATGGAACCTACTGCCACGGTCAACAAGTCATCTCCATGGCTACAACACACCTCTGGTGAGTTGTTAAGAGCAAGGCATGGAAGTTACACAGGCCACCAGGAATGCCTTCTTGTCTCTTATATTAGGCAGTTCTTCAGGCTATGTTTCTGAAGTGAAATTCACAGCAAAGGCATGCAAAAGGCTTTGGATATTTTTACTATTATCCTTTCACTACTTGTGTGTGTGTGTTTTTCCTGTTTTTGTGTCAAAACCTACTGGCTGCCTAAATTGACCTTGGGATCAATGAAGCATGTAGCTATCTGAACTACTGTACACCCCTCCTTTCCCGTGCTACTACAGCACCATGTTGATTAGCTGGCATTGTTTATAGCTTGGTACAGGCCTCTATTTTTGCTTTCCTATTTCCAGAGCCAGGACTGTGTATCTACAGCAGTTTTTTTGAGCAGACACTAAATGGACAGCTGGAACACCATGAGGAGAAATTAGCAGAATTTGATTAAAAATATTGGATTAGAATCCTGGCGTTCACCTTTGAAATGGGTGCAGGCAATTACATGAATTAACCACATTTTAACTCGCCCCATGCCCAACACAGACCTAAAAAAATACATTAATAAAATCATCGTCATTGAGTGCTCCCAAATCCCTTTTGTATCTTGCATATGTGCTGCAGTCAAAACCACACAACACAAGAAATGGTTGTTTCAATATTAGATCACAGGCAAACAGACTCTGATTTCAAAAGAATTCTGAACATGTTGGATTTTGTTCCAAACGCTCTGACGCCACATCTTTTGTCAAGGTGGTACATTTTTGGTCACCTTCATTTGTGCTTTGGGATGGCAACAGCTAAATTACCGTCCATCCCTCCCGCATGACTCCGCCAGAGGTCTAATCTAAATTTAGTCAACAGACAGCAGTCAGCTGGGCTCAACCTGCTTTGGCCCGGCTGGGCTGGACTGAACTGGACTTGGAACGGGCGCCAGCTTTGGGACACAAGGACTGTGACACAGGGGAATGTCTAGGACCAGTCTGCACTTTGCCCATCGATGACCACACCTCTCAGAGAGGAGCATGAGAAATATGACTGTGGAGTGTGTGGCACTCGGAAACGGTTTCATTCAGGGGAAACGCCTCTCAGCTCAGAGATGGTGCGCAGGTTGGCTCACGTTTTCGACATTCAACAAACACTCAGAAACCCCCTCCATCATTTAAGTATATATGTGCAGATGCCCCTGTCAGTCGGGCAGGCGAGCAGTCTGAGGGAAGTAATGTAGTGTTCCTGGGAATCCTGGGAATCTGTTAAGTAATGTAGTGTTCCTGAGAATCTGTAATGTAATGTAATGTAATGTAGTGTTCCTGGGGATCCTGGGAATCTGTAATGCAATGTAGTGTTCCTGGGAATCTTAATCTGTAATGTAATGTAGTGTTCCTGGGAATCCTGGGAATGTGTAATGTGACGAAGAGGTCCTGGGAATCAGAATGTCCCTCTTTCTAATTCTACTGTGGCAGAGAGGGGTGCGTGGGGAGGAGGGGAGGTCATCACATTTAAAGAGATGGTTCGGAGTAATTTCACCCTATGGTCCTTTGCACCATGACCCCGAGCCAAACACCCTCCCAGAACCTGTTTTCCCTTGGTCGAACCCTGGTCGAGTAGCGCTGTCAGAAACTAATGAGTTTCTCCAGGCGTAATGGAACCAACTTTTATCTCGTAAATTACCCCACTAATAATGCCCTGAATGGTACGAAACTTCTACAGTAGTACAACTATGTTCTTTACTTATAAAACGAGGCATTGGAAAGTTTGTAAGTACACCAGGAGTTTATTTAAATAATACTTGCCTGATGGATGCGACTATCTGCTTCTATTCCGCTGCGTCGACGTTACTTTCGTGATTTGGGAAAAGCCCGTAAAAGTCCTGGCAGGAAGGGATTACATCAACGTTTTTTGGTATATCCCAGTTTTCCGAAGTGTTTACAACTTAGTGTTAACTAATAATTGTTGCAAACTGGTACTATGAACAAAATATTAGTGTATTCCTGGATCTACATCCTTATGCATGCTTCCTGCCAGGACTTTTACGGGCTTTTCCAAAATCACGGAAGTAACGTCGACGCAGCGGTATAGTAGCAGATAGTAGCATCCATCAGGGTGAAATTACTCCGAACCTTCGCTTTAACTGACACTTTATTTCTGGCCCATCTGTTAAAGCCACATAAGCACTCTTCTGTGTGTGTGTGTGTGTGTGTGTGTGTGTAAGTGTAAGGATCTCATTGGTGTGGAGTCGCACCAAAGCTAAAAGAGCACTTCAGTTAGCTGCGTCCAGGGAGGTCTGAATGGGGCAGGCTGGTACTGTATGTTAATCTAATGCTATCAGGCTTCTAGCTTACCACAAGGCTGAGGGTTCACTTCATGTTTGCTGGTTTTGAACAGACCCCTGGGTTCAGGGAGATTGTAAACACGAGAAGAATCTCACTTCCCTCTCTGTTAATACTTTTGTTGTTTGAATTCTGTCCTTTTACCAGGCCTGTCACTCACACACTCACACAAGCATATTGCTGCACTATGCACTCACACTACAAACAGACACACTGTTTGACATAGAATAGGACCCTAACCAAAAACATACCACAGGGAGAGAGAAAACCTGTGTGACTGTGTGTGTGTGTGTGTGTGTGTGTGCTCATTCAAGTTAAAGACGATAATCATTAACCTGACTCCGACACGGAAAAGATCAATCAGATAAGAGCTCGTCTAAGCAGCATTCCGACACAGCATTCCGATGGGACTAATCCATCCCGCATCCCTGTTGTGCCGGTCACGACTCTCAACCTCAAGGCTTCACAAGGCCTCACAATCTCCTCCGTTCAGGGCAGGGCCTCTCTCCATGAGCTTATCACTGCTCACTGCTCCCCGAGCGCCGCTGTAGCAAGGCAGCTCACTGCTCCGGGTTAGTGTGTGCTTCACCTCACTGTGTTCACTGTGTGCTCTGTGTGTTCACTAATTCACGGATGGGATAAATGCAGAGACCAAATTCCTTGTATACACAAGTATACTTGGCCTACAAACCTGATTTACATTTTTTTTATCCCTCAAGTGCTTATGAAACCAGCACTCCGTCAAAGATACACTGGGAGCACACACACTGTGTGTGTGTGTGTGTGTGTTTGTTTTTGTTTGTGTGTGTTTGCACACACTCATGCGTGTGTACTAGGCCTATGTAGAGTTTATGTGTGAAGTTTGCATGTGTGTGTAGTCTCGTGATAAGCACCAGCATATGCCGAGCGTAGGCTTATTACTAGAGCTGGCGGGTAGCTGACAAGCTTCTTCCCTCTCACTCTGTTTGTGTGTGTGTGTGTGTTTAGGCTATTAGTCTTAGTACACTAATTAGTATTAGACTTTCTCACTCTCACTCTCTCCATTCATACATGTTCAACCAAGTGTTCCACACAACCCAGCCAAAATTCTGACTAACATTCATTCAACAATCACATCATTTTAGATTCTCCATCAGAGCTGGATCCTCTGCAGCAGTGTGGGCCGATAGCACAGAAGAGGTCTTGCTTTACTCCTCCTGATGGTTAATTAGGCTATATCTAGCAGCTGGGGACCTTTCCTGACCAAACACATTCCCCAAACACAAATCCATACAGAAACACAAATAGAGTGGACTAATAGCCCTCTCTATATGGCTCTGTGATGGACACCATCGCTCACTACCAAAGATTCTAGAGTGCTACACATACCTACTGTACTAATGGCTTCTACATACCTGACGCACCCGACCGGTAGCGCGACAATGTGACGTCAAAATGACGTAGATCTCTCTGGCGCGCCAGGGTTTTGGCCGTGTAGAGGTGGCGCACACCACTTTTTTTTTTCAGACGAGCGACAAGGCGGAAACAGGAAGATGGACTAGTTCGAGGCCAAGCGAGTTGCCGTCTTTTGTTACAGTCGTGAATTTTTAATAGTTTGCTGGATAAGTTAACAAAGTTACCAGTGAGAGTTGCAACACATGGAATTAAGAGGAAAGAATAGAAACGATTTCTTTTCAAACAAAGGATATATTAAGGCCTGAACAAAATCTCTTTCCACTTCAGGAAATTACACAAACTCAGCCAGCTGCTAGCTAGCTAGCCAGCTAACTAAACTGTTTAAATTATTAAAATTTCCCTCGGGATGACTAAAGTACCTATCTATATATCCATCTATCTATCTATCTATCTATCTATCTATCTATCTATCTACCTGTGCACACACCTTGGAAACTACATGATAATGATGATAGTTGTGAATAGTAGCAACCAAAGTCTGAAGTACCATCACAGAGGCTAGCTACTGGTGTTTCTTACTGCAGCTTCTTCTGCTGTGTAAGTAGTTAATGTTAGTCTTTTCACAACAGCGACACCTCTGTTCAAGAGAATATTGCAACTAGTGTTGCGACCACCACGCACGAGTATAAATGGTTACGGCGCTTCTGTGACGTCACATTGTCGCGCTACTGGTCGGGTGCGTCGAGTATGTGGGACGTTTAATGTGGGCTCCTAGAACCTGTCTGAATTAGCTTATCAGAATGGCATCCACTCCTGCTCAGTGCATACTTCACGCTCATGATGTAACAGAGCTATCTTGCTCCATTCCTCTGGTGAGTGTTCTATGGAACAGTCAAATCAAACCAAAGGGAGTGTGTGTTCCACACCACTAATCAGAAAGAACTGGTTCAACGTACCGCACCTTTCCTCCAACAACATGGTTATCTGGATCCGTCTCAGAATGCAGATGCTAGAATTTGTTTTCACTTTGGGAAATACTATGTAACAGGGAGGGGCAAGGGTCTGTAGGATCATTCTCTATCCAGAACAGACTGGAATAAGTGGTGAAAAACACCAACCATCAGATCCCTTGGGAAAGCATTGGCTATGTAGGCTACACAAATGTGTGTGGTTGGGGGTTGGTGGTGTCCATGGACCCAATGTTTGCACTGGTGCCCCACCAGTTCCAGAGGCAGGAAGCTGGGTGATGGGAAAGGCCTGTACTTTCTCTCAGAGCTGGAGCTGAGCAGGGGAGGGGGAGAGGGAGAGGGAGTGAGAGAGAGAGAGAGAGAGAGAGAGATGGCACTTCCCATTCACTGCAGACACGGGTCCCCACGGCCAGCAGCAGACTATAAATACTACTGGGGGGGGTGGGGCAAAGAGAAAGTGAAAACAGAGAATGAGAGAGAACTAGTGAAAATGAAATAAAAAAGAGGGACACAAAAAACAGATCTGAGGTCTATTGAATGTACAAAGATAAAAACAAAAAGATAAAGAGAACAGAGACAGATAAGGAGCAAAAAAGAGACAGGAAGAGCAGAAGAGAGAGAGAGAGAGAGAGAGAGAGAGAGAGAGAGAGTGTGTGTGTGTGTGTGTGTGTGTGTGTGTGTGTGTGAGGTGTGAGGTGTGAGAGAGAGAGAGAGAGAGAGAGAGAGAGAACTGACTGAGTGTGTCCTGCTGTGTCGGAGATTCCCAGCAAGGTCCGATCCAGAGCGGAGCTCCAGAGCAGTGCCCAGAGCTTCCACTCGTCACGGCTGCATTTAGCTCACTCTGAGCCAGGCAACCTGGGGGGTTGGTACTGGAGTTTTATTAGAGTCCCAACAGTCTTAAATAAACCACAAGCAACCAGGCAGAGAGAGAGAGAGAGATCAGCAGCCTTGCAGTGCCCCCCACCCCCTATCCCAGAGAGGGCAGCAGGGGGAGAGCCAGGACTGGAGACAGTGGCACCATGCCCAGCAGTGCCCATTATGCCCATCATACCCATACCCAGGTGTCAAGTGGCAGTGATGTCTGTGTACCCCTCCAGCTGCAGGTGTCTGGGTTGCCCTTGGTACAGTACACACACACACACACTTTCTCTTTCTCTCTCTCACGCACAAACAAGAGTAGAGGGTCAGTTGTACTCCTTGAGTGGATTTATGTGTGGAGTTAATAACAACATCCCCCAGATGAGCTGTTCCTGGATCAGCTGAGGACCGAGACACTGCCCAATCACCTCTCACCACACTGAGCAGTAGGCAACAAGTGAGTTTACAGAAAACTCCTATCTTCTCTACGTACACGCCCACACACACACAGAGTGGACAAGGTAGCGCCACCCCAGCACACAATGGACAAGCCTGGCCACACACAAAATGAACAGGAATCGGTGCACACACACACACACACGACCTCATATGACAAACATGCAAAACGTGCTGCCTAACCAGAACTGTGGGGGAGATCGGTACACCTTCATGTAGCCATAGCCTTCTGATTGGGGCAGCCGTGGCCCACTGGTTAGCACTCTGGACTTGTAACCGGAGGGTTGCCGGTTCGAGCCCCGACCAGTGGGCCACACCTCTCCCTCACATCCAGTGAAGCACAGGCAGGCCTAGGAGCCTCTGATAGTTTCCCAGGAAGGCAGCGACTACCAGTCACAGAGACAGAATGGGGACAGATAAGCAGTCCCATGCTGGTTAAAGAATTATCTCTATATTGAGGGTTATCAAATCTGCCTCATCAGAAACATCTAGGCAATTATCATCCTTGCCAAAGTTCCCAATGAGACTCATGCGACCTGCAATTGATGCACGCAAGGCCCATTCACATCTGGCTCAATTCTATCGATCAATCAATCTACCAACAGATTACTGTACATTTACTTCTATAGGATTTTTCGTGAAAGTTTATAAAGTTCAAAGTAGGTTCGAAGTCCATGCCCTTCATTTTAAACTATGGTAGCCATCGTATATTTCCTAACAATCCAACCAAATCGCCAGCTAAACGCAGTCGACCCTTGAAAGAATGTTTCCCTCCGGCGCTTCTCAGCGGTTGGGAGGTTTGTGCTGTGTGCAGTCTCTGGATGTCTTTTTTTGCGCTCTTGCGCTCTGGATGTGAGACATGGATGTGTGCCGCGTGTTACGTAACATCCCGCAAGCTATACAACACACGTCGTGCGCGGCCTGACATGCTGGTAGATTACCAGAACGGTGGTCAGGTAGTTTTTAGATTTCGCCAAGATGTTTAATTCAGCGACTGCGATCTCCTGTTAACTTAACACCTCCTAATAGAAACGTGCTGCGTCAAGTAAGCAACACTTGCAAAGTTAGGCTGTCTGAATGCAGGCTGCAACTGATTCGGCATCTGCTGATCTGCAATTATCAAACGTTAGTGTAAAGTCACTTGCCGTTATGAAAACACAAGTAAATTGCGAGCTTGGGAGCAATTTCACGTAAGAAAACTTAGCATGAACCCCGCCCTCACTTGATCTCACTGGAGGCTACGAGTCGCAAGCCAAGATCTTCACTGATCATTGCGTAGCATACCTTGTTATTTCGTGGATAGCACACTATACAACACAGCCTCCCGTTCATCAAAACACGCCGTACAAGAGACAGCATGATTGACATTTTCTGTAGCGACCGACCAGACATAAATGTAAATGTAAATTCACTGACCGGTCAGCTTGGCAGATGCCACAATGAATGTCAGCCCGCTAATCAGTCACAACAATTCTCCAGCGCTTTGATGATAACAATTAGATTTAGCAGCGACCTAATTATTCCACTGACAACATCTTGTTAATGTCAACTACTCTTTTAAAATGTAAATTGGCAAACTAATTCAACTGTGTTAGCGTTATCAGCTAACCTAGCCAGCTAGCTAACTCTTGGCATAGGGACATGATGGCCATCCACATCGAGGGGAAATTAGTGGCTGTTTCGTTGCACGGATGACAAGCAACCGGGTAATGTTGAAGGTCCAGGCCCCTTCAATGCGTGGGTGATATTGAGGTAGCAAACCCAAAGAGTCAAGTGACAAGGCAAATTAGACAACTATTTTGGATCTTGATGATGGCTTTCGGTTACGGATGCCTCGACGCCCCCCTGGGGAACTTCAGTCACAAGAATGAAACGTGCTCGCTGTCAAAACGCCTGCCAGACAGAACTGTCAGTTTATTAGCTAGCTAACCAGCCAGTCAGGTATGTTAGCTTGCCATGGCCAAACACATGCCGCTTACAGAAACGTCACTAATGTTACAGTGCGGAGATCTGCAGTGGCCCATACATTCTCGTTTTCTCTACCTCAAAATGGCGGTTTTGGAGTGTAGTGAACTAATCGGGGAGTGTGAAATTATCCGTGTCGTTTTAAAAAATAATAATGTTAGCATGCTATTCAGTTGCAGTCATTTCGTGACAGTCCATAATTCCCTTACCTTTAAATCTAAGATCGGTCGGTGGATCAAGAATGAGAATCTGCTCCAACTTGGACATGTTTGCCAGGGATGCGCTTAGGTGACGGTTCCGGGGTGTCACTGCGAGCGTAGAAATCCCAAACCTGTTTGAAGCCACTGACGGAACGTTGCCTAGCCTACTGTGTGCGAGCGAACGAGTAGCAGAAGGATCCAGGCACTTGAACGCGCGACTGAGCGCGCACTCGCGCAAGAATGATGCTTGCAGTCGATGATACTTCTTGGAGGTTAATTGGTGGGTTATCCTTGTTTATTCCTTTAGCAAATTCAATTTGTTGACCTTGGAGATTATAAATCCAATCTAGATCACAATTATACCCCGTGGCAAATCAGGCTTGATGAACATGTGCTCAAAACATCTTGGCCCAAATGGTCAAGCTCTGTGTAGTGGCCAGATAGGTAAACTTGAGCTAGGTACATTTACTGCCAAATTCCTTTGATCATGTGAATACAACTCTGGGTGGTGACAGGAAGAGAGCCGTTCAGTTGTATTCTCTAGAACGCACATGCTCGCTGTCTGATTTTTTTTTTATCTGTGTGTGTGTGGGCCACACCGCAATATTTGATATCAGTTTTTCAAATGGGCCTATAGGCCTACCTAGCCTGTACCACATGAAAATGAGAAAACTCACAGGTTGACACAACAAACTTTCTAAATCTTTCCAAGGCTACGCTGAACTTGTTGGAGTATAGGCAGAGACTTTCTAATGTGGAGACACAGCACTCAAAAAATCCTCCATAGAAATGCATGGGGTTAGTTTGTAATGCCAATATGGCCGTGTCTACACATATCCCACCCCTTCCTCGGCAAAAAGTCGACATGTGAATACATTGAGCCAATCATGTGGTGTGATGTGAATACATTAAGCCAATCATATGGTGTGTTGTGAAAACATCGTGCCAATCATGTGTTGTGAACTCGTAGCTGGAGCATAATTGGTGTCGTAAAGCCTTGCGCACGTGCATTTCTGCTGAATAGGATGCCCTATGAGTGCCCAAAAAGCGTTGCAATATGGCCGCCGAGTGGAGGGACTTGCCTAAAAGGACTTTGGTATAGGCCTAATAGACCTCTCCGGAATAAGTCCCGCCTCCGAAACATCCGGATCCACCCAACTTCCGGGCGTCAAATGTCTATGGGAAATAACATGGCGTTTCGAAATATCATACCTACATACATAACATCTGTAGGTGGCGAAGTAGAAAAAAATGGTGGGCCGATTGGCCTACACCAGGGGTCGGCAACCCGCGGCTCCGGAGCCGCATGCGGCTCATTGATCCCTCTGATGCGGCTCAGCTTTTGAAAATATTTAATTAAGTATTTAATTAAAATGTATTTTATTTTAGTTCATTCATTTTAAAATGTAGCTCTATCTAAGTAGCCTAATTTATATAACTTTCCACCTCACTTGACTCCGTAACCGTAGCCTGCACAATATGCATTGAATTTCCCCTTGAGGATCAATAAAGTATCTATCTATCTATCTATCTATGCCTACATTCGTGGTTCGTTGCCATGTCAATATCAAACAAAATCACAGATTTCCCTCCATTCCAGTCAACGAGAACACTGTAGCCTAATTGTTATTGTTGATGTGTGTGCTGGCTGTAGGCTAGATAAGGAAAATGTCAAAAAGGAAACGTCAGCGACCACAGCTTGCGAGCGCGAACACAAGCGGGCTGAAATGGGAAAGTTTCCATCCGAAGACTGATTCTAGAAACGCGAAATGAACTGCCCGTTATATATCGCACACTGCAACGAGTTAGTAGCCTATTGCTGTGTTAACCCTATTCCACTTGCATGTGAGAAATCTTTCTCACATAGGCCTATGAAAATATAAAGACAAACCTGTCGCGTTTATAGCAATTCACAAAAACTGTCACATCCATAACGCCAACACAATGCCATGGTATTTAGTTGGCGTTATGGATATATTACAGTTTTGCGTGGAGTTGCCCTTAAATGATGACAGCCTCAATTCTTTCATGGAATTTCACCTCACCGAATATGAGCCAGCCAGACTCCAAGGCCACTTTGCATACCAAAGGACACTGGGAAAATAGGGGGTGGTGTTTAGCCTACATGGGAAGCCTAAGGCCTATACTTCTGTCATTCCACTTTACATTTCAAGTTACTTGCACATTACTTTTAAAACTAGTAGAAAATGTATTAAAAATCCTCTGTTGAATGAAAGTAGCCTAACTGTACGTTAAATATCCAAACTTTTTCTTGTAACCGTCTTTATGTGGCTCTTCTGAGATTAAAAAAAAAAATTCGTAAAAGTGGCTCTCCAGGCAAAAAAGGTTGCCGACCCCTGGCCTACACACTTCTGCCATCTAGTTTCCACTGGATTTATATCAGATATGTCAGTAAGAAGCACTAAGCTAACGCACGCTTCGGACGCCGCGACTCCCTGAGTCAAGGTTGCATAGCAACGGCAATGTTTCATAGTTTGTCTTCACCTAAATGGAGTTCGTGGCACTAGACCCTGTCTACGGAGGTGGCACTAACCCTGCATGAAATCGTCATGTTTGATAAGTTGTTAATACATTCTGAAAATGTTACTGTTCTGATCAAGGTCATGCAAAATAAAGCTATCGACTCAATACGACTCTGCCTCTGATTCCTAGTCTGCTTATCATTATCTGTTTTTCGTGAAAAAAAAAAAATCTTGTCTCGTCATGTCTTTAGTGTCTTTGTCGGCGATTTCTTTCTTTTTCAAATATCTCAATAACAGCCAACAAACTCTCAGCACAGTCAAACCAAAGTTAAGTCGTGTTGAAAAGAGGTTGAACCTTGCAAACTATTTACTTTTATAGACCACTAAAATCACTCGTGAATCACACGTGAAAATGGCCATCACGTTAGGTTGTGACTGGTTGTGAGCGAGATCTAACTCCCTCCTCCCCCCGCGTACATCGGAACTAGCTCCCAGTTAGCATTAATAATCGTTTACTACTTTAACGGCACCGACAATCAAAAAATCCAGTGGAAACCAGATGGCAGAAGTATGTAGGCCAATCGGCCCACCAGCTTTTTCTACTTTGCCACCTACAGAGTTTGACAGGTAAGATTTTTCGAAACGCCATGTTATGTCCCATAGACATTCGACAACCGGAAGTTGGGTGGATCCGGATGTTTCGGAGGCGGGACTTATTCCGGAGAGGTCTATAATCTGAAACTGGATCCATGAATGCTGGGGCGGTGTTACATGGCAACTGGCACCCATGTTAATGGCTGCATTGATGACGTTTCATCAGATCACACTTTGACAGATGTGGCTGCTTGCAGATTTATCACTTTCTGATGGAAACTGGAGACTAACAAATACAACATGCATGACAGGAAAACAGGAAAAAGATGGCGTTCAGAGAGGGGGACATGGCAGAGCTGAGGCGCGTGCAAGGGGAACTCAAAGTCAAGCTGAAGGAGGCTAAGGAGGTCTACAGAAGGAAGGTGGAACAGAAGTTGCAGGAAAACAACTTGAAGGAGGCATGGGACGGCATGAAGATTATCACTGGCCTGAAGAAGAGCAGCAGCTCTGTGGAGGGGGACCTGGACAGGGCGAACCAGTTGAACCACTTCTACAACAGGTTTGACTGCCCTGCTCCAGCTCCAATGGCAGTGGTCTGTCCACCACCCCCAGCTGACTCAGACACGGCTCTTGTTTGCGTGCCTGCTCTACCCCCACCTCCCAGTCTCTCTAGCTCTGCATCCCGGTGACACCCAACGACCTAAGCCACCATCACCTCACGCCCTGCCCCCGCCTGACGCCTCCTTGCCTGTGCCTGTTGAGGTATCCACGACTCTGGCAGCCTTGACAGGGAGATCAAGGAGGTGGTCATCCCCCAGCCCCCACCCCCACACCCCCTCAATACCAGTGCAACACTCACCTCCATCATCACAGGCTATCGTGACCCCCACCATCACTGGATTGCACCCTCCCCACATGGCTTATCACTTAACAATGAGGTGACAACGACCTCAGTCAACAGCCATCAGACACACAGATCCCAGATGCACCCCTCCTCCTCCCCTCCCCTTACACCCCCCATTATCTCAACAGATCAAGTGAGAGCCCAACTAAAGAAAACGCGCATCAATAAAGCAGCGGAGCCTGACAGACTGTGTCCAAGGCTACTCAAGGCCTGTGCTGCTGAACTGGGGCAGCCACTGACGCACATCTTCAATTTGAGCCTACGCCTTGGACAAGTTCCAACACTGTGGAAGACATCATGTCTCACCCCTGTCCCTAAGAAGCCACACCCTAGTGAGCTTAATGACTACAGACCTGTCGCTCTTACATCACATGTGATGAAAACAATGGAGCGACTGGTCTTAGGGATGCTCAGACCCCAGGTACGCACTGGCACCAGGCACTAGACCCGTTACAGTTTGCATACCAGGAGAAAGTGGGCATGGACGATGCCATCACTTATCTTCTACACAGGACACATTCTCACCTAGACAAGGGGAAAAGTGCTGTGAGAATCATGTTCTTTGATTTCTCAAGTGCTTTTAACACCATCCAACCCCTCAGACTGGGAGACAAGCTCTTGCAGATGGGTGTGGACGCTCACCTGGTAACCTGGATTACAGATTACCTGACCGAGCGACCACAGTTCGTCAGACTGAAGAACTGTCTCTCTGACACTGTGATCAGCAGCACCGGAGCGCCACAGGGAACTGTGCTCTCTCCAGTCCTGTTCACCCTGTACACATCTGACCTCTGCTACAACACCGAGTCATGCCACATGCAGAAGTTTTCTGATGATACTGCAATTGTGGGGTGTATCAGGGACGAGCAAGAGGAGGAGTACAGGAGTCTGGTGGAGGACTTTGTGCAATGGTGCAAACTCAATCATCTTCAACTCAACACTTCAAAGACAAAGGAGATGGTGGTGGATTTCCGCAGGTCTAAGCCCACTCTGCTACCAGTACCCATTGATGGGGTCAATGTAGAGGTGGTAAGCACCTACAAGTACCTGGGTCTCCACCTGGACAATAAACTGGACTGGTCAGCCAACACTGATGCACTCTACAAGAAAGGGCAGAGTAGGCTGTATATCCTGAGGAGGCTGCGGTCCTTCAATGTGTGCAGCAAGCTCCTCAGGATGTTCTACCAGTCTGTTGTTGCCAGTGTCCTCTTTTATGCAGTGGTATGCTGGGGAGGAAGCACAAAGAAGAAGGATGCGGGGCGAATTGACAGGCTGGTAAGGAAAGCTGGCTCTGTAGTGGGAGCTGAACTGGAGTGCATCACTTCAATATCTGACAAAAGGACCCTGAACAAACTCATCAACATCTTGGACAATGAGTGTCACCCACTCCACAGCACTATTGTTGAGCAGAAGAGCCTGATCAGCTGGAGACTTCGCTCACTGCCTTGCACAACAGACAGACTGAGGAAGTTATTTGTCCCCAGGGCCATTGAACTGTTCAATGTCTCACTTAAGGGAAGAGGAGAGATAGACTTCTCTGCATAGTCTGTCTCTTCACCCCCTCCATGTTTGGATACTGTCTGTCCACTAGCCACTTTTTACCACTGTCTTTCTGCCTCACTGTTCGCGTGCTATATTAGCACATTAGCACATGTGCATAACCCCTCCCTCCATGCCACAGCCTGTGGCCACACTTATACCTTTTCTTAAAATAGTTATATATATATATAGATATATAGACTTTATTCTTGCCCTGTTGGACTTACTCATTTGCACTATCACCATGACCACTATCACCATTGCACTATCACCGTGACACTCACTCACACAGAGCACCTTACCTTACCGTACTATGCACAGAGAATCACAGGCTCAGTCCCTGCCTCAGTCATTGCAAGTGCCTCTTGATTGATTAATCACCACTATGTGGATACTGTTTTTAGAATTGATTTAGATTAAGTGTTAGTTGGTATAATTTGTATTTTAGTATATTTAGTATATTCTTATCTTCTACTCTCCTTATTGCTTAGTTGTGTTTTTATATTATATACTTTTAATTACTTTTTCTGCTGTTAGTGAATGTGTGTGTGTTGTCTGTATGCGGAGGCCTTGAATTTCCCCTGGGGATCAATAAAGTATCTATCTATCTATCTACATATTTAAATGTCAAAATTGTCTGTAGCCTAGGCTACATGCACTGGACCGTGGGCGAGGATTGAACCCCATGTATAGCGTAAAATAGCAATGATTAGGCATGAATATTTATATTTATATTATTTTATATTACCTTGTCTACATTATACTTTACTCTCCGATTTGTCCATATTATTTATGCTGGTCTCTAGACCTTATTATTGCACTGTTGCACTGTTGGACTAATGTTGGACTACTTTTTGCACCTTCACCATGACACTCACTCCCTGGAGCACCTTACCATGCACGCATAACTAAAGGACTACTGTTGGACTACTTTTTGCACCTTCACCATGACACTCACTCTCTTAAGCACCTCACCATGCACACAGAACTACAGGCGTCTCATGCTTGATCACCCTCAAGCACACTGGATTTTTTTACATTTATTTATATAGTATATTTAGTATTTAGTTTTGTTAGTTTTTCTTATCTCCTACTGTCTCTATTGTACAGTGGAGTTTGGTTATATGTTTATACTTATATTTACTTATATAAGTATACTTATATTTACCATTTCTGCTGTAAGTGCATGTTGTGCGTGTGTGATGTCTGTATGCTACTGAGACCCCCCTGAATTTCCCCTCGGGGATCAATAAAGTATCTATCTATCTATCTATCTATCTGAATAGGCTAAAATATACAAATATTAAAAAAAAAAAAAACATCAAACCCGTTTAGGCTACATGTCAGCAACATTAACGTTAATAGCTTATAAGCCTAAGTGTATATAGGCCTACTGAGTTTTGACTCTCCCTGAGCGCAAAGTTTGTGTGGATATGGACACGTTACAGACTTCTCCTGCCCATTGCAGTGTGCGTTTCAATGCCTGTGTTTCATAAACTGAATTCTAAAAAGATAGACTAGACAAAAGGATACACAACAATTAGGAAACACATTTTTACTTAATTTATTTGCTGGCGTTAATGTGCCTCCGCTACAGACACCTCAGGTAGGGGCGGTCACAGCCTAACCTTTTGTAAAACTTAACCCTAAGGGTTGAGCTACACCAGGCGCGTAACTGAAGCGTTCCGTTCGCATTGCGTCTGCTGCAACAATTAGCTTCCATTATAATCAATGGAAGTGGCTACACCAGACGTGACAGTGGGGCGTACATTCGAAAAAAATAGACCATTCATCTAAAATGGATTTTACGCGTCGCGAACGGAACGCTTCAGTTACGCGCCTGGTGTAGCTCATACCTAATACTTTGAAAGCCTACTAAATGGATTGGGCAACGATAGCAAGATAACATGGTAGCCAGATAACATCAGCTGAGTTAACTTGTTACAATCATAATAACATTAGCTGACTTCTTTTAATCGTACAAGTCAAGTCAATTTCTCTAGGTGCTGTCAGCTGGTTCGTGGCGCAAGCAGGTAGACGTCTGGTTATTATGCAAGAAGTTCAATTTATTAGTGGTTTGATACCCACGTGGAGTTAATTAATGCTGTTTAGGTGTTTGTTTTTTGGGTGGCATAGTCATGGTCCAGTGCAACTACAGACAATTTTGACATTTAAACATGTCATACATATTTGTATGTTCGTCTATAGTTTATATCAGGAAGTGACAAATCTGAAAGCGGCCACATCTGTCAAAGACTCGTCATCAATCGTGAAACGTCATCAATGCAGCCATTTAACATGGGCCCAGTTGCCATGTAGGCTAACACCTGCACTCATCTTCTGGGCTTTTCTGTGGCGGTATTACTATACTGTTGCGCTGTATGACGGCGATAAACACGGGCCTCCAACATGACAAGTGAAAAACTGCAGACCACAGGGGTCAGTGTCATCGCCGCCGAGTAGCCGAGTTCTTGAATTTCCCTTTGGGGATCAATAAAGTAGGCCTATCTATCTATCTAGCCTACGTGCGCGCAAAAACAGCCATGCCCGTTTAAAACGCACCATGTTCAGCATTCTCAAAGGTCAACTACGGCGGTGTTGACAGAATAAACTACAGTGAATGAATAGGCTAACAATTATTTTTGATGCTGATTTTTTGATATTGACATTTAGTAAGCCTACTGACATTCCAGCATTAAAAACTACTCAGGTTACAACGCGTTGTTGTGTGAAGGCTAGATTCCACAAGCTTGATATTTAGGCCTATGCCATTGATTATAGGATTAACACTTTACTGAGTTTTTTAGTAGCCTTTGTAAAACATTTCCTCTTATTTTTGTTAGGTATCCGCTTGAAGTGAATTCTTTTTCTGCCAAAGGTGGGGACAACGTATTATTTTACAGACAGATCGACTTACACCTTGCGCTCTCAATTACGCCTGGCCTTTTCGCTGGGGAGTGTTTTTTTAGCGGCGTATTTTTGTACCACATGGCTTGCTCTAATCATAGTGTCCATACCGCTATTTTTTAACACAATGTTATGAAATGTATCCGCACATGTTCGTGGGCTGTGACCCTTAAACTCATGGTGACAGGTCTTAGGAAGGGAGCAGAGATGTTCTCTCATGTTACTTCGGACAGAAACAGAGGTTGGGGAATGTTCCGTCCCAGATTAGCTGAAACTGTAATGATTGTACAGCAATGGACTCAATTAAGGTAGACAAAGTATGACTTTATTAAGGATTAATGCAAAATGTTAACACTGTCTGTCTTGATCATACATAAACAAACCGAGCAGGTTCAAATACAGCTGAAGGCATTGGCAGCCAGAATCTAGCACGGCAGACGGTGATGGTCTATTAACCACCATTATGGAACCAGGGTGGAGAGAATGCACGCTTCTGACGCGCAAACGGCATCAGATTGTCAGTACAGACACTCCTCACTTCAGTTCTGTAATGCTAAAAAAGCACACGAATGTATGTATAATGTCCCAATAACAACTTCACCATCAATGACAGCCTATCTTATGGTTACATTCTTAGCAAAGATAGCCTGCAGTTATGGGCATCAGGTATGTCAAATTACTCGATCCATATGGTCAAAACAACACTGCTAATTCAGATGTTTTTTAATCTCAGATTTTGGCAGTTGTGAGGAATTTGGCCACTCAGACTTAAAGTGATTGGCTTCAGAGATACTGTGATACAAAACAAATCACATGTAACCTGAAGTCAATTGAAGGGGAACAATAAACGTTATGGCTACATAGCAGTGTCAAGGTCCCAAGTCCATCCACAGTTCTAACTAATTTAGGGTAACCAAATAAACACATGCACAATTAATAGTGGTTTGTCTTATAGTTTTTTTTTTCTTTTTCAGTTTTACAGAAAATAATCTAATCGACTGAAGGCACATTTGGTCCTGGTTATCGATGATTGTGTTTAGTGACTAGTGACTTTATGACTAGTGTTTAGACACACACACAACACGATCAATCTGAAACCAGGACAATAAGACCACAAAGGCACTTGAGCGGGTAGATCGCACAATAAAACTTTTTCTTATGGGTGGAAGACAGTAACTAAACATATGTTTCCTTTAGCAATTAGGTTCTCTTTTCAAACAGAATTCAAACAGCATTACAATTATTCAGAGCCTAGGGGAATTGAAGGCACACTACTCTCACCCTGTAACACATGGCCACTATGCAGAAGTGAGACTCTGATTGGCACACAATACACAGGCTCTGCTTAAAGACCACATTTTCATTCTTGCCAATACGAAAAACTTAATGTACAAAGGTGCTAGAAATGAATAAACTACAGATGTTGCATCTCACCCACTTATTATGGTAATTTCTGATGCATTTGGAGAGGTAATACTGCACCACGTGTAAGTAGTACCAACTCTCGCCATTTACTCACTTACTGTTTAGTTTCTTCCCTGTCCTTCAACGACTAGATTTCTACTACTGCTTTAAAACCACTGGCCAGTCATTCAAGGTGTTTTTTCATTCAACAAGTAAAGGTGATGATGCAGTGGGAAACTATCTGAGCAATGTTGCTGGGCAATCATATGACTCATAGTGTTATAGGATGATCATGACAAAGTTGTACGCTGATTATTAAAGTTTTCCAGATTAAAAGAATGCCCAAACGACACTGCTCAGAGTAACACTGGAACAGTTGCCTTGTGCATCATCTCCTGATACACTGAAGCATGCCAATGGACCAATGACCCCATCAATATAGTAAAGGGTACAGGGCTGCTTCAATGTCCACAGGGCTGCTACCTATGTGATCTTCACCTGGTGGGTGTTTGTGACATCCAGCGTACACACTCAATCAACCAATCAGAACCCAACAGCAGATGAAGCAGTTAGAAGTCTCGGTTATCTTTGCTTACTGCTCTTTGCACACAAAGGGAAAAAACATGCACACAGATGAAGGAGAGAAATAAAGGAGTCTAAACTACAATGCTACATACATATGTTACATAACCCTATAAATACATGTACATCAACTCCTGGTTAAGGCACTTCATGGGATGACAGAGGACGGATGCCACCTAGTGGACAACGCATGTAAATGCCATGGTAACGCTCTTGAGTTGGTAAGCCTGTCTACTATACAGGCCCAATTAGCGAAGCACAGCTTCTTTTACATCCAACATACAAGTGAACTTTTGCAAATGCTGCATCAAATCTATTAGCAAATTTAACTAGCCATCAAACATTAATTTAAAAGGTGACCACAGTCTCCCTAGTATATGTTACATAACATACGTTACAACTGGGAAAAAAATGTACCTATACACAATCATGGATTAAGGTATGAGCAGGTAATAAGTTCCTCTAAAAGAATTCTGGAAAGTCAACAATGGACATCTGGATAAAAACGTCCCCACTTCTCCAGACGTGGGCTGGACCACTAACTGAAGGCTTGAGAGGGGGCCACATGTTCACACAGACTCAGATTCAGGAACCTCCGGCCCACACAGTTCCTCTTTCCTGGTTCAGAGGTGGAAAAACACACTTAGTGCCTGTTACTAAGGAAACAAGGTGTGTGGTGACCTTCTAGATCTGGTCCAGACTTGGAGGTCTTGGAGGTTCCTGGAGGTCCTTGGGGAGGACGGCTAGCTCGCTGCAGGCCAACATGTGTGTGTGTGTGTGTGTGTGTGTAGAACACTGGTAGGACGGGGTGTGGGCTTGGGCCCTGCTAACTAACTCCAAAGACAGTGAAAACCACAGGTGGGTCCTAAAGAGTCAAGTCGTTTATCCTCCTCCAGAAGCAGCTCCAGTGATGCCATGTTGGCCCTTCTGTTGTTGCTGCTGTTCCCTTGGGGCTGTGGGGGTCTCTCCCTCCTACTGCTTCTTTTGGACACTGCTGCTGTCAGGAGAACTGGCCGTGCATGAGGATGGGTACGAGATGCTGGGGGGGCTCCCCTGTTGAGTGGGTGGAGGGGGTGAGACTGTTCTCACATAGTGCTGTGGGGCATCTCTCCCATCCTGCTGCTCCCTCCTGGAGCCTAGTTGTGTGTGACTATGGGTAAGGAGCTGTGGGGGTTGGCGCTGGGTGTCTCCTGTTGGGTGGGTGTGCGGTGGTGGGCAGGTGGGGATGAGACTGTTCCACCGTGCTATGGAAGTCTTCCTGGACCCTGCATCTGTCGGTCCTGTGTGCCGAATGGGAAGCAGCGAGTGTTGGTTTGGCTGGCACTGAGGCATCCAGTCAGGTGGGCAGAGATGGTGTGGGTCCTCCCTGGAATCCGGTGTGCGGCTGCAGCCTGAAACACTAAGCTGGTCTGGGCGTGTGTGTGTGTGCGTGCAAATATGTGTGTGTTTTGTGCTGATGTGTGAAGGGCACGCCTCCTGAACTGAGGTTGTCGTCTGCAGTGAGAGGCCTGGCTGTTGTGCTTTCACTGTGTAAGGACGGGACCGCTAGGTGCTTTTGCACTTGTAGCTCAAAGCCTGCGTGTGTGTGGATGGATGGATGCCTGCATGTATGGGGGGTGTTTGCATCCACTTGCATACATGCATCTACATGTGAAAGTATATGTGTAGACCTAAATGTGTGAGTGTGTGTGTGTGTGTGTGTGTGTGTGTAGAACACTGGTAGGACGGGGTGTGGGCTTGGGCCCTGCTAACTAACTCCAAAGACAGTGAAAACCACAGGTGGGTCCTAAAGAGTCAAGTCAAGCGATCCTCCTCCAGAAGCAGCTCTCCAGTGATGCCATGTTGGCCCTTCTGTTGTTGCTGCTGTTCCGCAGGGCTGTGGGGGGTCTCTCCCTCCTACTGCTTCTTTTGGACACTGCTGCTGTCAGGAGAACTGGCCGTGCATGAGGATGGGTACGAGATGCTGGGGGGGGGGCTCCTGTTGAGTGGGTGGAGGGGTGAGACTGTTCTCACATAGTGCTGTGGGGGCATCTCTCCCATCCTGCTGCTCCCTCCTGGAGCTAGTTGTGTGTGACTATGGGTATGAGCTGTGGGGGTTGGCGCTGGGTGTCTCCTGTTGGGTGGGTGTGCGGTGGTGGGCAGGTGGGGATGAGACTGTTCCACCGTGCTATGGAAGTCTTCCTGGACCCTGCATCTGTCGGTCCTGTGTGCCGAATGGGAAGCAGCGAGTGTTGGTTTGGCTGGCACTGAGGCATCCAGTCAGGTGGGCAGAGATGGTGTGGGTCCTCCCTGGAATCCGGTGTGCGGCTGCAGCCTGAAACACTAAGCTGGTCTGGGCGTGTGTGTGTGTGCGTGCAAATATGTGTGTGTTTTGTGCTGATGTGTGAAGGGCACGCCTCCTGAACTGAGGTTGTCGTCTGCAGTGAGAGGCCTGGCTGTTGTGCTTTCACTGTGTAAGGACGGGACCGCTAGGTGCTTTTGCACTTGTAGCTCAAAGCCCGCAGGTGCGGTGTGGATGGATGGATGCCTGCATGTATGGGGGGTGTTTGCATCCACTTGCATACATGCATCTACATGTGAAAGTATATGTGTAGACCTAAATGTGTGTGAGTGTGTGTGTGTGTGTGTGTGTGTGTGTGTGTGCACGCGCGCGCACGCGTGTCTAGCAGCAGCGGCGGCTGGATGGAGGGGCCTGACGGGTCAGTTTAAAGGACTCGTTGCTGTCCAAGTCTGGGTTCTCCAGTGGCGGGATCTGACGACCTGCAGAACACACACACACACAAAAGTCACCGCCAGGATCAGATGTCAGACATTACACATAACAACAACAACACATTGGATTCAGCACACTCAACCATGCACTAGATCTATTTTACTATTTTATTAGAAAGACATATTTGGAAATGAAATATTCAAAACACAAGTACATGCATTATGATATATATTTTAAGCAAGTCACTTTAGATGTATTTGGCTCACTGTAGCGTATCATGACATGGGAACATAACTACCAATAAAAGATCCCCCAAACAAAATATGAGGAAAAACCTACTCCAAATTCTTAATATATCCCAAATCATGTTGGAAGTTTATGGACCTAACTGCAAGTGAGACTAAGGGCGAGAATATAGTCACTCTTCAACGCACACACAGATTATAGTCACTCTCAGACAAAAATGCAGATTAAAGTCACTCTCGGATGCACACACAGACTGGTACAGACAGGAGCGGCCGGGTAGTTGTTGCTATTTTAGTTCAAGTCTGGATGTGGGCACAACACATTTTAATGTTCCAAACTAGCATCCAAATTTGTCTGATATCTCACATTTCACATACGTTACAGTACATATTCCACCAAAAATCGAGACTGAAACACAATGTTTAAGTTACATGACGTTACCTTTCCTATGCACTTTTTTAGCTTAGGGCTGCGCACCCAAGACTCCACTGCTGAGCCTTAACTCCAGTGAGCAGTCCTGTCTTTAGCTCTCCTGCTGAGCCTTAACTCCAGTGAGCAGTCCTGTCTTTAGCTCTCCTGCTGAGCCTTAACTCCAGTGAGCAGTCCTGTCTTTAGCTCTCCTGCTGAGCCTTAACTCTAGTGAGCAGTCCTGTCTTTATCTCTACTGCTAAGCCTTAACTCCAGTGAGCAGTCCTGTCTTTAGCTCTACTGCTGAGCCTTAACTCCAGTGAGCAGTCCTGTCTTTAGCTCTCCTGCTGACCCTTAACTTCAATGAGCAGTCCTGTCTTTAGCTCTCCTGCTGAGCCTTAACTCCAGTGAGCAGTCCTGTCTTTAGCTCTACTGCTGAGCCTTAACTCCAGTGAGCAGTCCTGTCTTTAGCTCTACTGCTGAGCCTTAACTCCAGTGAGTAGTCCTGTCTTTAGCTCTACTGCTGAGCCTTAACTCCAGTGAGTAGTCCTATCTTTATATTAGCTCCACTACTGAGGCTGATTTGCACTCTGGAGTTTTCCCAGGTTCCAGTGTGAGTCACACATAAAACAAATCTATTCCGCCCCTGCCGGGAGATCTCTCCACACACACCACACCACAGCTGCCTTGGGAACCAGAGGTGGCGACACACACACACACACACACACACACACACACACTTACACCTTTATGTGCAATATGCTGACTCAATGTGATAAAAAAGGTCAGTGTTACTCAGCACAAATGGTCATTTGTGTCTCTGTAGCAGTAAAAGGAAAAAAAGATATAGCCTATTCTTTGTGTGTGTGTGTCAGTCAACATACTTGGCCAACAAACGTGTAGTGTGCACACTAAGCATTTGTGGAAACACAAAGCAGGTAGGCTGTTGAAATGCAGCATGCACATAACAAATATGCTACTAGTTGGAAATCAGCTGATTCTTTGATGGCTCTGGCAGCATCCCCCAGGACTAGATGGCTAAAAGAGCCGTCAGCTGCCTAGACAAGGTCACGGTGGGCTGTTAATAACGGTGCAGGCGTGTGCTCACGGCATATCCATCCTAAGCTACGTCTCATGCGTCGGGCACAGGCGAGAGACAAACGTGCGGATTCAGAACGGGGCCTCACTCTGCTTGTTGTACTCTGACAGGAAGGCATGTCGAGGTGGATGGGACGCGGCAAGACACTCACTGATCTTCTGGAAGAGCTCCTCCACGTTGACGGCGTTGCGGGCACTGGTCTCGATGAAGATGGCCGCGATGGACTCGGCAAAGTCTTTGGCCTCCTTCATAGGAACCTCTCTGCAAAGAGGTGGAGGAGGACACAGTGAGAGTTAACACAGGCCAAACACACACACAGACACAGATAGGCAAAACACACAACACAAACAGGGACGCGCACGCACACACACACACACACACACACACAGATTGTGCCAGGAAAACTATCCCAGAGGGGCATGAGTCCAGGCTGTGAGAACCAAACTCAGGGACGAAGCCATGTGGGATGGGATCCATAAAGCAAGAGCTGAGGTCAACAGACAACTGTGTGGAGTACCGGCCAGTGTTTGTGTTTGAGGTGATTCAGCAAAGGTCCTTAACAAGAAAGTCCAAGCAGCAAGGAGTATCAGAAATTGAGAGAGATGATAGAAGACAAGAAAAAAGAGGAAAGAGATAAAAAAGGAGAAAGAAAGAAAAGAGAGCAGCATCAGTTACCTAATGTCTCCCAGGTCATTCTTGTTGCCTGCTATGGCCACCACAATGTTCTCTGGGCCATGCTCTTTCAGCTCCTTAACCCACTTCTTCAGCGTCTGGAACGAGTCCTGTACAAACAAATGCACACACATTGCAAAGTTTAATTTTTAAAGTATTTTTTTAATAAAAACATTATAGTGCAGCTGCATACTTTGACCATGCAAAAGCTAAACTGGTAAATAGAGGCATCTGGGTGTGTGTGTGCCGGGATGGGCAAAAATATGTATAATATATAAAAAATAAAAAAAATATCAAATACCCTAATTAAGTCTATAAAAAACAAACTACAGAATACAGTAGTCACGCCATGTATCAAAACAAAATACTGCATTTTTGTATTTTAAAAATAAAAACAATAATCTTTAAAGGTACCATGAAATCACTTTGCAAACCTTCCATATCTATTTATTTAATCTATTCCTTCATCAGTACACTGACTGTTGATTAAGTGGATAGTGTTTGAAAGCAACAGCTTTTACGTGCCTTACTCTGGACTTACAACCGGAGGGTTGCCGGTTCGAGCCCAGACCAGTGGGCCGCGGCTGAAGTGCCCTTGAGCAAGGCACCTAACCCCTCACTGCTCCCCGAGCGCCGCTGTTGAAGCAGGCAGCTCACTGCGCCAGGATTCGTGTGTGCTTCACCTCACTGTGTGTACACTGTGTGCTGTGTGTGTTTCACCAATTCACCGATTGGGTTAAATGCAGAGACCAAATTTCCCTCACGGGATCAAAAAGGTATATATACTTATACTTACTTATACTATCTGATAGCCTAAATAATGTATCAGAAATGCACTCAAAAAGTCACAACTGAACTTGTCAAGTGGACCAATGCCTGACATTACCAATGCATGCCCAGATTGCTTGATATTGCACTGTGTAAAGCTGTTGATCAGGGGGAAACATGACCCTTTAAGTTGGTTATTAACTAACTAGGTACCGTGTTAGCACTAAATGGTGTTCTATTGATGCCAAAGGGGATAAATAGGAATTTTTCATCATGTTGCTTCAGGTGAATTTTTGAGCAATAATCTATTACAGGGCAACCTTATAACCGGTTCCATCTGTGTTCTGATTGGATAATAATTTCATCATTTCATAGCTTTCATTGTAGAGCTTTGCACCTTAATCCAGCATCCCCTTGCTCTCTCTCTCCCTCCCTCCCTCCCTCCCTCTCTCTCTCTCTCTCATATGTGCATGGGTTAAATTGGGATTTTTTTTTACCCAGAGGGGTGTGGAATGGATTGGTCTGGCAACTGCAGTTTGCTGGTGTGGCATACATTTTTTTATGTACTTTTGAATGTATTCTCAATTTCTACTTTCTCTTTCTCTTTTTGAGTTTTATAAGAACAGATAAGATCACATCAAGAGCTGACTTATTTAAGGTACACTGACATGGATGAACAATAATAGCCCAAATCTAGTGATATTAGCCTATTGATGATGACGACCTTTCAAAATACTGTGCACCTTAATTTTTGCCCTTACCTCGCCATTCACCGGTAGATGTCTGCTAGCAGGGAGGGGGAGGGGGAGCTGCTGCGTGATAGGCCTACTTCTCAGACTTGCTGCAGCACAGGAGATTTCTAGGCCAGCCTATCCCTACCATTATTTAGGACCTGAAATTAAAACTATATAGTTTACACCAGGCTATGTTGTTTTTAATAGTAGGCTGATGCCTGATGGCCTATATTTTTTGCCTAAATAGCCCAGCTTGAAGAGGTGAAATATAACCAGCCGCTGGAAACCGGGCAGGTGAACCTGGTCCCTCCTACAGCTTTGGGCTATATTGTCTCACTTGGTGTGGACAATTTTATCATACGCTTGAACTGCATTGCCTCTTAATAGGCCTTTTAGACTTTTGAAGTCATTAAAATCTGGTAGATGTTGACTTATTTACCGAGTTCTGCAGGTGTCAGAAAATTGCCTGCGCATGGGTGGCCAGTCGCAAATTAATTTGATTTGTAGCCTAACAAGACTATGTCATGTTTAAACTTCATTGTGCAGCTTCATGGAGAGAGAGGAATTGAGCCTTCCTGGCTCAGGTTTGATTTGATTCTGACCTCTTGGTCCACCTGTGGCCCATTGTGCAAGGTGCATTTAGAATTGTTAGCTAAACTGTCTAGAATGTTGTGCATGACTATGAAAAGATTAAAATAAGTTCTGGAGATCTTCTGGATTTTTTAATGACATGTCTAGATTTCATCAGGCTATTAATAAGAAAGAAAAATCTCCTGACACAGATATAGCCCGAGGCGAGACAGCCATCGAATGCGTCAAATTGCGACAGACAATTGCTACTGAAAAAGTGCTTGAACTAGTTGTTTTAGGCAAAATTATTTTGATTATTGTGTTATTATAAAATAACATTAATATTCAATGGGAAAAGGGTAAATGAGTAGGATAGCATTGTTCGTGATGGCCTAGGCAGACTGCCTGGATCTGCTGCAACTGCAGCACAGCAGATGTGCTGCACAGACCCCGGACAGCCCCGGCCCAATTAATATACCCCCCCCTCACACACACACACACATAAGATACAAATTACCAAATAATGTTTTTGTATTTGAAATACGTATTTTAATTACATGTATCTGCCCGTCCCTGTGTGTGTGTGTGTGTGTGTGTGTGTGTGTATGTGTAAGGTCAGTTGTCAGTTGGATAAAAATAACAAAAAAAACTTTCCACCTGAACAGAGTAAAGTTTTGGTTTGGTATGGCAGAACAGTGTGCTACTGTATGAATATCAAGGACAACTTTTCACTTCCTGGGAGCCACACAGACTGACACAAAGTGTCTAATGGCAAGCAAACACTGTAAGCGCTTTCAGATATAACCTCCGGAGTATGAGGTTTGTCAAACGGAGGTCCTACCCTTCGGATGATTCAGATATGATGCTAACCTGTGTGACTTTGACATGATTTAGCCCCGAATTAGTCCGACAAACTTTTTAATCAGGCCAAATTTGTGTCCGATTTGTTGTGTACTTTGAGCAGGCTCACGACACCCAATTAGACGTCACAATCAACGTTCCAGCTCTGATCTGATCCAATTCGTTTTTCGGCATGTTTTTTTTTGTCAGCTGTCTTGCTGTGTGAGCAGTCAAGCATACAGTCTGAACACAGTGTTCGTTTCTGAAACATGTAGTGTGAGTTACCATGTCGTATGTGACTGAAAAACAAGAAAGACAAACACAAAAAGTGTCTGTCTGGCTTAATACCGCTAGAAACGATTCACAGTGTCTGCTGCAACAATTAGCAGCCACTATAATCAATGGAACTGGCTAAACCAGATGTGGTAGCAGCACACATACCTTCGAAAAAATTAGACCACTCTTCTAAAGCTATTCTTACACTCTGCAAACTGCGCTTCAGTTGCGGACCCGGCGTAGCCCGAGCCTGAGTTCCCTCCACATTCAACATTCCAAATGAGACTGTTCAAAGGAATGGAACTCACCAGCTTTGTGATGTCATAAACGATGACTGCGGCTGCGGATCCTCTGTAGTACATTGGCGCCAGGGAGTGGAACTGAAACCAATCACATTAATCAACACTTAGCCATGGCAGTTCATTTTTTTGATCAAAAAGCTATAATCGTTATAATCACAGGAAACCATTAGCTTTGAGCCTATTTTAATACCACACTTGTGTAATATTGCTGTAATATGGTTTCACATGGTCTGTTTTGCATTTGACTCCTAGGGACCTAAAAACACATGTTCATTGCTTATAAAACTGGTTACAGCTCCATAACTTGGGTTTCTAGTCAATTTTATTGTATTACATAAAAAGTACAAACATAAGACAAACCTACAAACACACATACATGCACACCCACACATTCACACATGCATATAAAAGCGCTATATAAATAATAGTGACTTGACTTGACATAAATAACCCTTAACATTGCATGAATAAGTGTGAGTGCCAGTGCGCATATCTGAACAGACACCAACCATCACTCACTAGCAATTAAAATCAGGAAGAGAAACTTGCATAGTACACACAATATCTCACTGCCATAAAGTTGTAAGCTACACCCAAATGACCTGGCTTGGCCTTTCTCAGCCTGGGGACAGACATCCATGAGTCAATAAGCAGCCAGTGCCATGTGACCATGGTGACACCAGCACTCCGGCTTCTTTAGGCCCCCTGCTCTGGTGTGACAGCGCTACGGCTGCACCGGTGAAAGCCTGACAGGAGAGCCAGTGGAGAAGATCACTGGAGTCCAATCCTCTGATGGACTCTAATCAGCCAGTTCACATCCAGACTCCCAGTTTAAGTGCTGCTTTTGGGTGTGCCTTTGGAAGCCCATGCTCTGGCGCTCAGCTCTGGCTGTAGACTGTGTGGACAGTGTGCCTGGTTTCACTCGAAATCCTAAACGCTGACAATGACAATGAGCCTGGGGCTAAGTTCAAAATGGTGTCAGGGAATCCAAAACAGTGGAAACCTGTATGGTATGGCAGGCAAGTCTTAACAATGTCGTCAGAAATGTACAGGGTACAGATATGCTGATCCCAGGGCCTTCCTTATTCAAAACATGTCTGCACAGGTAAACTATAGCTGGTGGGTCATGTCTGTCTTCCGTCGGTCATTACGTCAGAGTCCAGAATGAGTTACATTTCAGAGTCTCCTGTTGGGCACAAAACTTGTTCTAACTGTGTAACTCGAATGCTTCCTGAGGTTACTATAAACTAAAGGCAGCATACACTGTTCCTCGAGCACTGTTTGTCACTGTTTAATGGTTGCCCAAACAAGCAGACAGTAAAAGTAACCGAAGGGAGAAACTGGTAGTTATTCCAGACCCCTTAATAGTTAGATAATATCTGTCCATGGTTGCTTTCTTGTTGCTATTCCAGTAGCCATTAAATTTGTACGTTCTTTTTTGAGCCGTGAGAACAATGAGGGAAATGGGGATATTTTTGTCCTGCAGGAATGCCATGACTGCAACTGCAGTCCCTCACTGCATCCAAATCCTGATCTGGATCACTATCATCATGTAGGACACTGAGATATGGTACCTTGTTCAACAATTTGAAGTAAATAGGACCAGTCAGAAATGCAAATGGAAACACACACAGACCTGATTAAAGCACACTCTCCCTCCCACTCATGTGTGAGGGTAAGGATCTATTTCTAACTGGGGTAATGAGTAAAATCCACTCCTCAGAGTGTTTTCCTCCAGCCTTCATCCACAGAGTGGTCCTTCTCTCTTCCCTTTGACAGGCAGCAGAGGCAGAACAGAAAGGAAGTGATGTCACCATGGGGACAGGGAACTTGGCCAAATGTTAAGGCCACTTTGACCCACAGGCAGTGGTGACAAACTTTTTCCTGACTGCATGTTTGGCAGTGCCAGGTTAACACACACACACACACACACACACACACACACACACAGTACACTCTCACTCTCTCACACCATGGTTCTCATTTACATTCACATTCAAAGTGTGTGAAATGTAAAAACACTGACACACACATCCCTTACCACTGCAACATATTCGCTCACACTATGGCTTATACTCACTCACTGACACACACACACACACACACACACACAAACAAACATATATATACACACACACACGCACAGAAAAGCTCTGCAATGCAGTGATGGCACACATGCTCGCTCAGCAACCTCCCACACACTGGCACAAACACAACTGGCAGCCACAAACACACACACACAAAAACAACATGAACCCACGCACACACTCGCGCACACACACACACACAAACATACACACAGTGACAAAACACAAACACATACCATCACATACGCTCATTCAGCAACAAACTTCCCACACAGACACACACACAGAAATGTCCTAAACAAAAAGACACATCATTTGTCTAATTTAAATAAACAGATATAAAATTTCTGCTCACAATGAGATTGGGGATAAAATAAGTAATGTGAAGTAATGAAAAATATGTAAAACCACAATCAGCCTCAATCTAATTAGCCTAGACTAAACTATTAGAGATACATCTACTGTCTAAACCCACGCACACACACAACTCCACGTTATCCCACAAGTCATTACACTTGTGAGTGACCCCTGTCCTGACATCCGGGTGTCATGCACACACACGCACGCACACACACCACACACACACACACACACACACACACACACACACACACACACACACACACACACACAGAGCCTGCATCACAGAGTGACCCTGTTTGTGTGAACACAGGGCAGCGGAAAGAATGATGTGCACACTGTCCAGAGAGAGAGAGAGAGGAGAGAGAGGGAGAGAAAGAGAGAGAGAGAGAGAGAAAGAGAGATAGAGAGAGAGAAAAGAGAGAGAGAGAGAGAGAGAGAGTACACCAGTGAAACACAGAAATAACAGATAAAGAGAACATGGAGACTGGAGAGAGGGAGTACTGGGAGTGAAAAACAGAAAGAGAAAGAGAGAGGAGAAGAGAAGGAGAGAGGGATAGAAAGAAACAAAAGAGTGAAAAACAAAGGGAAATGGTACAGAGATCATGGCAGAAATCAGAGCAGGAGAGAGTGAGCAACTGAGTGAAAAACAAGCAAGAAGGGGAGAGAGGTAGTGTGACAGAACACATGGGAAGATAGGAGGAACAAAAGCTGAGGAAGCACACACACGCACACGCACACACACACACACGCACACACACACACACAGGGCAGGGATATGACACATACAGAGGGCAGCTATATCACACACACACAGGGTGGGGATGACACATACACACAGAGGGCAGCGACATCACACATACACAAACACACACACACACAGAGACACGGCGTTGGGCAGAGGTGTGGGGGTGGCGTGGAGGTGTGACGAGGTCAGTCGTCTGACTTGGAAAGACAGTCCATACATTCTGAGTGCAGGACAGCCTGCTGGGTGGTCCCAGCAACCCAGGGCCAGCAGATGCAACCGCACCGACAGCACCAAATCTACTTCAACAACAAAGTCCATTCTTTTTCTAAATACGCTATTTAGAACTCATGTTGTTTTTAAATGTGCTATATCCACCTTATTCCAGAAACCTACTTCCATTCAGGTTTTCATTTTCGGTCCATTCTGTTTATAACTTTTAACTTAGTTGGGATGCATCAGGTACTGTCTTTTAGTCAAACTAGTCAATCATATGAAGCAGCTTAAAATCAGCTTCGGCTGGAAACAGAAAACCGGATTTCAGAGTACTGAATACTGCCGACGCCCATTGATGGCTTATGAATAAGGTGGATAAATATGATTGATTTGACTTGACTATTCTATACTTTTTATACAGTGTACAGTATACTATATGTTCACCTTTAGTATTCAACTCACCACCAACCAGGTGTGTGTCTTTGACAGTGTGTCAATGGAAGTGTGTGCATGCTGTATTCGCTTTGTCCATCACTTCATCAATATCTATTTTGTCTATCATTGCTACAAATCTGTGAATTTTATTAATTTCTTGGTCTCTCGTCGCTACATCGCTGCTAGTCGCTTCCTGTCTGAAAATGGATTTTGAATTGCGGCTTATTTGAGTAGTCTTTATCCGTAAGGCTTGTTTGACTTTATGCTGTCTCATACAGAATATGCAGTGCTGTTGATTCTATCCATCAGATAAAAGGTGCTACTGCATCTGTGGTCATCACTGCTGTCCCCTGTTAGCTGCTGTTTCTCATCAGAACTAGATCTGATCTAGCCTGGCGGGCCATCCTATATCACTGAAATGTATAGTCTGGAATCGAGCCATTCACCTCGCTTAATCCAAGGGGCGGGCAGAGAATTGTCTTTCAAACTGCCTAGGCATGCAATAGGCCAGCGCTACGACCATATCCGTATCCGGTCGGCAAAACGGCAAATACATCCTTCTTCGAAAGGAATGACTTAAGTGCATTGTGTTGCTCAACTTTCAAAGAAAAGCAACTCTTTCAAAGTTGACGCCAACGTCGATTCAAACAACCGCTCTTCGTTCGCCATAGCCACCTTCCTTGTTGTTCACCGTCGCAGGACTGTCGTTATCCTGTTAAGCCCGCCTTAAGACTCTAACAAAATAGAGCGCTGTGATGGGATAACATCGACAATGTTCGCCAATAGAAATTCCTATGGTTTGCTACTAGACGTACAGGCTGAGCAAATTAATTTGCCGCCACTAGGGTGCGTCTAGATTTCTAGGCTAGATCTGATCTGGAATCAGCTTCTAGCAGGGCAGCAAGTGATATTATTATTGCTTTTACGCCAAGGAGGCTATGTTTTCAGTGCATCCTGACTGGTAGTCTCTATGTAAACAGAACTGTGCAAAAATGACGGTCCTATTTTCATGACTCTGTGGTGGAAAGGTGTAGCATGGAGCGGCTTACAAGGCGATGGATTTACTTTCAGTGGATCAGCTTCATGGGCTGCCTCTACAAATGTACTTTCAATTTCGCTACTGTTGCGAGATATTGCACTTGACCTTGGTGGAGGTCTGTACTCTCCAATTGCCCAACTAGTTTAGCACTGTTATTGCATTCCAGGCCTTAGGGGGCTGTGTCTGTGCCCCGTCTGTGGATTGTCTGTTGTGTGCTCTTCTGTTACCCACCCTCTCCTGGCCAGCCGTATCCCAGATGAGAAACTTGTGGAGCTCGTTCCCACATGGGACAGTCTTAGTCAGGAAAGATGCACTGCAGACAAAACACAAACACACACATTAGATGCACTGCAGACAAAACACAAACACACACATTATTGTGTGAGAGACAGAGAGAGAGAGAGAGAGAGAGAGAGAGAGATGGGTGACAGAGATAGATGGGGAGAGAGAATCGGTTAGAGAAAGAAAGAGAGATGGGGAACAGAGAGAGAGATGGAGAGAGAAAGGGAGATGGGGAGAAAGAGAGAGAGTGTCTGAGGTGGATGGGCAGAGAGAAGCTGTGAACATTGCGCATTAGTGCCCACACTGCTGCCCTACGCCTTCCTCATGCTAATCTCATTTTGTCTTCCTTTCTCCTCTCAAATGTTTTATTTTAGTTTCTAATCTGATTAGCCCTAAATAACTCCTAACATTGCAGCCCCTTTCTCCTTACTGCTGGATCAACGCTAAGCTGCTTCCATGCCCTTCTTTGTGTAACGCAAGCAAATTGATGCCAACACTATCAGACTGGGGTACTTAAGTCACCCACATAGTGAAAGCAACACAGTGTATTAACTGGTGTTTACCCCTTTGCCATTGGCTCCAATGAAATGGGTAAACCTTTATGGCATTGTTTTTCAACATGCAGTGTTCCTTGAATGTATATCGGCCTGCCCTGCACTTTGGATAAAGATGGCAAACAGGTACCTAGGGCATTAAAAAGTAATGAAAAGAATGCAAAAGGGTCATAGTGTAGCAGTGCTACATAGGGGCAATAGTGTAGCAGTGCTACATAGGGGCAACACCAGGCGGTCCAGGTGGAAATGGCAGAGGCGCCATTCTCCCTGTTGTAATTTAGTGCACCATCAAAATGAGTTGGACAAAAACAACATAGGGCTTTTTTCATTCTCTACCCTCCTCATTTTGTCTCTCGTACACCAGAATGGTCCACAGCTGTGAAATGTGTCAGGCTTGAACCGTAAGTTTGTGGTGAATTTGGAATTCAAATAGGCACTTTTTTAAACACAAGCATGTCATGCCTGCTGTGGGCCAGACACATGCTTCAGGGTTAACTGACAGTGTCAATGTTGGTGTAAGCTGCTCACTATATTTGAGTAATAATGTATTTACCTCCTTCCACAAAAAATGCCTGGTGACACACTTGTAAAACTTTAAACTCTAGACTTTTCTAGGCAAACCAGGAATATGTTGCTATTCAGATGTTCCTGTTAATAATCAAGATCTCTGCTTATGCAAATAGCATAGCCTGAAATAGGTACCAAGCGGAACCTCTGTAGCAGAAGTGTGTTTTGATGGCGGCCGTTCAGGGCAGTATCTGGTGGGAGGCAGCACATCACATCTCCACGCCACCCCACACCCAACCCCACTGGAACTGCCCCATGTGTGTGTTTGTGTGTGTGTGTGTGTGTGTGTGTGTGCAAATGAGAAGCATGGGATGAGTGTGAGTGTGTGTGTGTGTGTGTCAGAGCCGGACAGTAACAGAGTATATTTACTTGAGTACAGTACTTGAGTACAATTTTGAGGGATCTGTACTTTACTCGAGTATCATTTTTGGGGAGTACTCATGACTTTACTCAAGTACATTTGAGAGGCAAATATTGTACTCTTTACTCCACTACATTTCTATCCATAACCGTGAGTACCTGTTACTTCTTCTAAAAAAAAAAAGTAAAAAAGAAAAATCTCGGAAACCCGCAATTTGTTGTTTCCCTCTCAAACGTGATTGGATTGTGCAGAGCCACTGATTGGGACAGCCTATCAGCAATCCCCTTCAGCTTTCCACCAAAGTCAACTCCATGGTCAGATTTAGATAAGACACGAAACCATGGACGAAACAATGGATGAAGACACAGCAGGTCCATCCCGGGAATGTGCCAACCCGTGGCCCCACCTCGCCAGACTATTTCAATTTTCTGAACAAGTTAATGATAGTGTTTGCTTCAAGTGTTTCCATTACAAAATAGTATTTTGTATTTGAAATACGTATTTTAAATACATGTATTAGAAATACTGCCCATCCCTGGCAACATGGTAAAAAGATGAAAATGACTTGATTTTACTTTCAATTCCTTTTGCATTCTCCAAGGTATTAACATTAACATTTTTCATAACTCCATGTAGGACGTTTCTGTAGCCTACATAAATGTAAGCACTGTGCCAGTAGTAATGCAATATTTAGAAAATGTATTCTTGTACTCTTGATACTCAAGTACTTTTAAAAACAAGTACTTCATTAGACTACTTAATTAGACATCTGACTGTTGTACTTTTACTTGTACTTGAGTAAAATTTAGCAAAGGGTATCTGTACTTTTACTCAAGTAATGAAGCTGTGTACTCTGTCCGCCTCTGGTGTGTGTGTGTGTGTGTGTGTGTGTGTGTGTGTGTGTCTGTGTGTGTGTGTGTGTGTGTGTGTGTGTGTGTGATAGTTGCCCAATGTGGGTCTGTGTCATCCCCGCCCTGTGTATTTGTGTGTGTGTGGAAGCTAAAACGCAAAAAAAAAACATCTGAATATTTATTATTTTTCATTTATGCGAAATTGGTTTTCTATCGGTCATTTGCACCTCGTGTTAATTATCTGGTCACCATGTGGGTCTGAGCAGGCACCCTTCGGCCATTTGAAATTCCGAACTTAGCAGGCTGTTACACTACTCCCCTCTCTTTCTGACGGACATTATGTAAATGAACTTTTGTCTGAATGAAGCGAGGAACATGCTGAGATTCTGTTCATGTGCGTGTTCAACCACGTTCAACCTGTTCAACCACACGGAGATTCTGTTAATGTGTGTCGGTGTCGTTCACACACTTGAATTTCCCCTCGGGGATCAATAAACTATCTATCTATCTATCTATCTATCTATCTACATGACCGCATAATGTCAGCATCATATCTGAATGACCAGAAGGGTCGGACCTACGTTTGACAAAGCTCTGCATGTACCTCGGAGGACGTGTCTGAAAACAGCTTTAGTCTGCACACCACCCAGGTGAATTGGTTTAGTCTTAACTCTTGGTTGACAGTGCTGGGAGATGATTCTCTAGTGCCAAATTAAAACAAACGGACAAGATAAGGTCTAAACCAGCAAAACACAAAGGCAATGCTTTATTATGTCATATCTTTGTGAGTATGATAGGAAAGTATTCAGTTATCAGTCCAACTGAACTAGCAAAAATTAGATCTAATTTCACCCAAACAATCACATATTGGTTCAGTGTGCATTTGGGGGTGGGGGCAACAAATATGTGTGCTGGGGGGTTCGCCAACGGTATCATGCAAGCTAAAACCGCCACTGCTCTGTGGTCCTACAGAACAGTCATTCCAGAATTCTGTTTGTTCAATTCTGTTGTTCTTCCTAGAGCCGCATCAACTCAGGGGTTCTACAACAGGCCTGAACTGTTTACTTGGGGAATCTCTGCCAGAGAAACAATAATCTAGAGGCTTCCCTTTTTAGGATTTACTAATCTACTGGTCATTTAAATTATGTCCAATCAAAATCTACCTGTCCAAGACCTGTCCTCAACAAACACTTGCTTCACCTAGTCACTTAGTAGACGTTTTGATACCACAAGATAACACCAATATTAGGCTAAAACAGCAGCCATGGTATACAAAGACGACATCACTCCAGCAAGCTGCTTACTTGCTGAATATTGCAGCATCATCAACAACAGTAACCCTCTTGTGACTTAAATAATCTTCCCTTTTCCATTGCAAATTAGGCCAAAGGCCTTTTAAACCAGATAGTGTCACACAGCCCCTGACATTGGGTTGCCATGATCCCTACAGGCTATTATAGAAATAAAAGTGAATAACATATATTTTTTTTCAATTCCAAAGGAATCCTGTACTTTGCCTGGTTGGCCAGCGGTCTTACAGTCTGATAACAATTCAGTTGGTGAAGTGCTGTCTCAAGGGCCTCAGACACATTCTTTCCCTCTTAAAAAAGATGAGCTAAGCTCTTTCGCGCTCCTAGACAAAACCACAACTGACTCATATTCTGCTTTTAAATTACAAATGAGCTGGCACTATGTGTAGACAGTTAGTTCGCATGTGAATTTGACAGTGTGACCTACCCAATAGTTGGACTTATGTTATGGTCGAAGTGGTCCTGCACAAAGCGGCACACAATACTAGACTTCCCGACTCCCGTATCCTATGAGACAAGGGGAAAAGAGTAGGCTTCAGGTTAAGTAATTTCGCCAATCCTAACAAATATTCTTACGTGTATATTCGTTATCCAAGCATCCGGGGACAAACACTTTCAGAATGACCGGAAAATATGTGGATAGCGTAATTGTAGATTGTAGTCAGAAGGACAATGTTGACAAAACACTTCAATTCCGAAACTATTCCTAAAATGTTGGATTTATGGGGACAAAAGCGCTATGCGCTTAGAGCTGCTGTCCATTTACCAGCAGCCTGACAATGTGACGTAATGCCTGCCTGTGGATGTTGAATTGGCATCGCTATGCAATCGGAGAAAATGACATCTGAATGAACAGAGATACATGTCGGGGCCTAGCAGAGAGACACCGGCTTTGATTACTGGTTGTGCGGTGTACGAATGTTACACAGGATCGGAAAGCAAATATGTTTTTCCAAAAATAGATTGACGTTAGGCAATTACGACCGGGTATTACCAAATAGCATACTCAATCAGTAAACAGTACGATTTTTTGAAATAGTCTTAAAGTTTTTTTCTGATCTTAAATTACAAGTAAAACAGAGAATAGCCGAATTAACCAGTTTCCCGAGAACAATACCAGCTCAGCGTTCGCTCATGTTTGCCTGACGCAACGAACAACAGAACCGCAGACTCGGGAAATCTGCGAGGAATCCGGCGGAGGATGTTTTTTTCTCGACTTACCCCGAGAAGGCAGACTTTAAGTTCCCTTATTATGGCCATTTTAGACTTTCTGCGAAGACTGGCGCATTCTTCGTCCGCGTTGTAAACGTTTTATTGGTTCAGTGCAAATATGCATACAACGACATTTCGCTATTAAACGACAAACCCAGCCCCTGAGCGACTTGTCTGACCATCTTCCCAAATATAACGGAAACCAGTTGGAGTCACTCGAAGCGGTGTCAGTCACGTGATGCATGTGCCTCTCCTCTCTCCAACTTAAAGAACTAGTCAGAAAAAAGATAAACGGGCGACATAGTGGAAAATTAGGCAATGGTCTAAAAGCAAGAGAAAACCTATTGCAATTATACAGAAGTTCTGTTGGTCTTAGAATTATTTTCTGCCATTAACTATATGACAACCCTAGTTAGCCTGAGCGCCGATTCCGCATTCCTAAGCGGCGGGTCGTCTCACTAGGTTAGAGCGGTCAGCAATATGGAATGCAGACATAAAGCAGGCTGTAGCCTTAATAAAAGTAGGTCACATAAGGGCCGTGTGATGCAGCCAGGTGAAAATTCTCAGTCAGTTACAGAAAGATTTTGTGGTTTGTTTGTTTTTGGTGTTTTTTCGATTGCAATTGATCACTTTTTTGGATAACCCATGCGCGCATATGTGGGCCAACTTTTACGCAAAGCGCATACATCAGCTTAGATAGGATGGGTATCAGGGGTCATTTTCGTAAAAGTTGCATGACGGCATGTTTGGATAGGAATTTCAATAATGGATTTACATCAATGTGTCCCCATGTCTTCATCCCACCATAGAGTAGCCTAGTTACCTTTAGAGTGGTTGACGCATCTTTAGCACCACCAAATACAAATATTAGTTCTCAATCAGGGTTGAATTTCGTTTTTCATTAGCAATGCATTTGAGCATCAATATTACTGCCACTTTTTTTTATAAACTATAAAAACATAAGACAGTTAGAGTAGCTGAACATTACAGATTATAACAGCCATATAGTGAGTTCATATAAACTCACATACTGCAGGTCTACCCTACTAAGGAGGCTCTCCATAGATAAAGGTGATTATGATTCAGAAATAAATCATGTTGATAGTCAGCAGCCATGAAAGCCATCAAAGAGTGCAGTGCAGCACCCCACACTGGTCTGGTTATCCTTTGGGTGCAGCATTCTTTGGGTTCATTCAAAGGCCAACACAATAATGGCGACCATTCCCTAGTAAATCTGAATGAAACTCAAACAGATGTATGCTGTTGGATCTAGTCATGTCCCCATGCCATTGTATAATACGATTCAATGACAATGTGCTGGATAGGTCTGCCTTTGCAAGAGAAGGCTATAGTTAAGCACAGTACACACAGAAATACAACAGCTTTCAAACCCACTGTCATCAATCTAATTGTTTTTTTTTTTTTTTTGTTTTTTAAACTTAACAAAAAAACAGCATTTCTCAGACATACACTTTATTCATCAGCTCTGTAAAGTCATAACCGGAAACAGAGAAGCTACAAAAAGCCAGTAAAAACATTATGAAAAATTAATTTAAAAAAAGTAAAGATCTTAACACAGCATAGGTAATTTCAGTTGCAATGAGTTGTCATACAATCACCATGACAAACATCAAGGGTTCTTAAGGGCTCTGTCAGAGATGGACAATGTTATTCTATCGGCCAGATGGGCTAGCAAAAAAAAAATACTTTTAACAGTTAGTCGATCAGTATGTCTCTAACACAGATATCCATGCAATGGCAGCAATACACTGAATTCTGTTCTGATCCATCCAGGATCCACTTCGGGACCAGCATCAGAAAATCGACCCATTTTAAGTCAACCACTCAGCCATGCAGTTTGCGTCAATTTATTCACACATACATACATACATACATTCATACATACATACATACATACATACATACATACATACATACATACATACATACATACATACATACAGGAGATTCTTCAGCAGGCTATGCAGCATTAGTGACAACAAAGCATCATTCTAGTTTGATATCTTCCAGTAGAAACACAGGCAGAGTCATGGCGCACTTCATGACTTGCATGCTCACCCGCAAGAAAAAAAGAGAAAGGAACACTAAACAACAGAAACAATCAAAAGAAAGCAAATGTATGGACACAACAAAACAGGGCGTAGCCATCTCTCATCCGCACATCCAGGCCAAGCCAGGACTGATCATTTCAACTGCTGCCCTTTGAATGGAAAATCATAATGGAAAAGCACAGGATATTGTTTAAGTGCAGGATTGATCAGGTGTGAGAAAAGCATTGAAAGGATTGGATTTTTTTAGGTGCAGCAGAAACTGTACTGGACTTGGTCACCAATGCATTAATGCACTGTAACAGCTGAGATGATCACCAGGCTCGTATGGACAGCCCAAAGTTCTGGGAGTATTCCAGGTATACCGTTCAGTGACAAGCCTGGTTAATTCAGTTAACTCAGATAACCACTTAGTCTAAGTTAACTTTTACATGATCCTACCCAAGGGTCACAGCTATCTGGGAGTCATCATTAGTCAACAGTAAAGATGAGAAGATAATCACAGACGGACTTCATGCTCTTACTAACTGCACTACTTCTCACTTTAAATGCTGCTAGTGCATCAGAAACACATGAAATGACAAATGACACATTGATTGTGAGACATTAGGTATGCAGCCAGACAAAAAAACAAAAGAAAAACATCAGTTCTCTGTTCCTGGATCATTTAGATCTTAAACTACAAATGGCCCCATTTCACTTTGGAGCTTCATTTCACTTTAGGAATGGCGCCAAATAAGTATATAGGTTATACAGCAAGTTATATTCATATATGTTAATGATATATATATATATATAGATATATATATATCTTTTAAAAATGCTATTTTATACAAATACATCAACAAAATTGATTTATCTTTAGATTACTTTGATTAAGTACATATTGCAGTCAGTTAAGGATCTCTTCATTGTTTTTAAGGGTCATTATTGTGCATTTTTTTCTTTCTGTCTTCATTGTTTATGGCACAGTGGTTTACATAAATCATCATAAGGGGATCTCATAGCTTTGTCTGTTTGTAAATTCTGTGATCACTTGATCAGGCCTATTCTGCTAAAAGAGCCACAGGGGGTGGGGGTACTACTCACTGACCCTAAAAAGAAGTGAGTTCCACTGTAGCAGGCAAGCTGAGCTAATCAATGAATCACAGGAAGTATTTCAATTGGGGGAAAGATGCCATTCTCTGGCGCTCTAATGCTGATGCACCAGTGCTAGGAGGCAAGAGTGAGCTGCTGAATCTCAGAGCTCGAAGGTGTAGTCTCAACCCCGAGGCTGGACCCACAGGCACCAACACAGGCCACCTAACCCAACATAAACAAGTTGGATCGGTCCCCTCCAAAACACCTGCACTCACAGAGTGAACACAGTGATAATCACTTTACTTCACACACACACACACACACACACACACACACACACACACACACACACTCCATTCAGGAGGTGGCCATCAGTGTAATCACCCATTCATCTCTGCCTTCCTATACAAAACACTGTGTATGTGTGTGTATTAGGGGCTTGGCAGGAGAATGGAGGCAGGTGAGGAACTTTTTTTAAGCTGGGGCATGATGGGTCTTGTAGTTTCTGAAGTGCTTCACATGTTGTTCTCTCTCCTGTCCTTACTAGGCGATGGCTTCAGGCTATCTTTCACTGGCTTCCCATTCACCGTAGCGACAGCTGCCACAACGCCCTCGCCCACCACCCCTCCCACCCCTGGGGTGGCACTGGCTGCCATGGCGACAGATGGGGCAGCGATGGCGTCATCAGGGCTGGGCTGGGTAGGTGGGGCCTGCTCAGCGGCTGAGATGGGCTTGTGACTCTGGAGGAGACGAAGCTGGACACGCAGCTCCAAGATGGCCTCCTGCTCCTCATGGATGGCCTGGTTCAGATGGGTGTTCTTATTCTACACACACAGAAAGTCAGTCATTCAGCAGAACACTTATTTGAACAGATTGATCATCATCATCACACACAAACAGTCAGACAGAGACAAATACAGGCAACCCTAAACTTCCATTCACATACCTATGCAGTCACACAGATGATACCATCTCTCTCTCTCTCTCACACACACACACACACACACACACACACACACACACACACACCTCCAGCTCCTCGTTCTGCTTCTGCAGGTCCTCCAGGATGAGTTGCAGCTCCTCTTCATCTTCACTCTCACTCTCGCTGTCCGAGGAGTACTCCTCTGTCTCACTGCGACCCTGCTGACGACTATGTGTGTGTAGACAGGAGGGAGGGCATGAGTGTGAGTGTCTGTGTACTTCTGGGTGCAATCTCATGCATGAACTCTCTCCATCTCCAACCAGGGTTCCCACTCTAAGTCAGATGTAAAATTGCATGACTTTTTCCTTTCAATGACGAAAAACCTGAATTTCCATGACCTACTATAGAATGAATCATACAACATACCAGCCACATAGCGGTCAAGAATCTTTGACTTTTTTTTAGAGTGAGAGATGAATAAATGGGCTTTGAATAAACAAAGTTTAAGCAAGCAGTAAATCTAATTACCAGATATACACCAATAATGTGTGGAAATATATTTGCATCAAGGCTTTGAACTGGTTCATGAAACGAAAACGAAAACCAGAAACGTTGATGTTTTGCTAGGACCAGAAACGAACCCAGAAACTTTAAAAAATTTTATGTTCCGGAACAGAAACGTTTATCTAAAATAAAGGTAACCGGTTAATACCGTTATTTTTTCGTTCTTTGACAAGATTTCTGTGCAATATGACTTGGTGAGGTTCACTTCCGGTCGTTCACTCATCGAGAGAAATGTTATAGAGAAGCTTGCCGTCAGCTGTACAGGCATAATTATTTTTCATTTCCCTCTGGGCCCTGACATGGTTTTAGGCATTTGTTTATAAGATTGATATTCACAATGGCAGCTATGTACACACCAATGTGGTTTTATATTGTCTGATGACATAAAGAGACAAAAATGCACTGATTGAGCCCTGACCAGGTTTGGCCAATTGATGTTCACAATGGCAGCCTACCATAATCCAGTTACAGTATTTGCACAGATTTAGCTAAGTGAGTTGCACAGAATTTTGGATGGATGTAAGAATTACAGTGATGCTTCTGTAATGCTTGGTGGTTTTGTATTGTTTGATGACACAAGAGAAACAAATGCACTGATTTGGCCCTGGCCAGGTTTGGTCAAGTTCTCAATGACAGCCTGCCCTATTTGTCATTTGCACCAATTGAGCTATGTAAAAAGTATAATGGGTATGTTCAGTTGTTTGCCAATAAACAACATGGCAGAAATGTTCCTTGTCTTCATGTAGGCTTTAATACTGAAATGTAGGCATGCCAGAATTACAGTTATGCCGCTTACATAATGTAGCCTATAGTGATTTTTATTGTTTGATGACAGGACAGAGACTTAAGGAAAATTATGTAGACTAACAATATAATACAATATAAAGTCCTAATGATCAGCCTACTTATTTATATGTCCCGCAGCTGACATGGAACGTTATTAACCGGTTCGGGAACTTTATTTTTTGTTCTAACCGGTTCAGGAACGTCCATTTTAGGGTTGAACCGAAAACCGGAAACGTTAAAATACTGTTTCTGTTCAGAACAAACCAATTGGGAAATAATTCTGGTTCAAAGACCTGATTTACATTTTAAAACTGCTACAACAAAATTCCCTGATAATCCATGACTTTGCCCCACAAATGATAAAATTCCTTGACTTTGCATGTCTGGAATAGACTTCATCAGATTTCCATGATATTCCAGATATTCCATGACCCGTGAGAACCCTGTCCAACTCTTTGTGTGTGTGTGTGTGTGTGTGTGTGTGTGTGTGTGTGTGTGTGTGAACTCTCTCCATCCCCAACTCTGTGTGTTTGTGGGTACCTCTGAATGTCAGCGATCTCTGCACGGAGCCTCTCAATCTCCTCCTTCTCCGTGACGATTTGTCGCCGCAGCACCTGCTCCAGAGATATCAACTCTTCCTGCTCTGTCAGGAGCTCATTCTCCTGCACACACACACACACACACACAAACACATTAGTGATGCCAACATAAATGGCAGTGCCAATATAAACCACACCCTGGAGCCTTGCCTACAGCATCTAACGGTACGTTTCCACACAGCAAAATTTCGCTTCGCTCTCATTGAGATTGCATGGAGGCGAAATCCACCCTGATTGGGCGAAATGAGAGCGAATGGCCGAGGCAAGCGAAACAAAGTTGGCGAAAGGACCACTCGAGAACCAATTAGTTGCGTGTTTGTGTTTGGTGCTTGAGTCTAACTGGAGGCTGCCACAGCTGTAACATGAAAACATGTAGGCTATGTGATTAAAAGGTTTCTGGATGAACATTGGTGCTTGTATCAAGACATATTCTGGTTCATACGTCACACAAACTTAGTCATGGCTAATAAACCACTCTAGATGTTAGTTAAACACTCAAAACTTTCCAGGTAGCCGACAGGCCAACCGCTAGCATTTCCGGACATTGCATTTCATTGTAAGCCTGGCCAGGTGGCTAGGCTACATGCTACAACACAGGTATGAAATATATTGTGTTTGTGACGTTGTTTCTATGAACATGAATTGATGTTTATAGGCGACATAAACTTAGTTGAGGCATAAAGACCCCTGTAACTTTTGAACGAGCTGATACCTCGCCTGGCACCGATTGCAGCCAATACTGTTTTGCTGTTTCGCCCTTTCACTGGGTGAAATTTGCAAGGTGTTTCGCTGTGTGGAAACGTACCGTCAGATATCTATGGAGTATGGTCACATTGAAACTGAACACAAGAGCAACACACTCTTTGGGAATCACAGACATAACTAAGACAGTGGAAATGAGAAAACAGGAGAGGTGGGAAAACTAGGACATCAACAAAACGAGAGGTGCAGAAAGGAAAGGAGAGAGAGAGAGAGAAAGCTGAAAAGACAAACACACACACACACACACACACACACACACACACACACACACAGACTGACAGAAAAAAGGAGAATAGAAGAAAAGAGAAGGGAAGAGACTAGAGCTGTGTGTGTGTGTGTGTGTGTGTGTGTGTGTGTGTGTGTGTGTGTGTCTGAGTCCTGACCTGCGCCAGCAGGATGTTGATGACCTCCTCCTCGTTCTCGGTCATCTCCTCTTTAGAGACGTCCTCTTTGGACAGGCTGGCGATCTCCTGTGCGATCTTAGTCTCACACTCCTACAGCGCACGCGCACGCACACACACACACACAGGAAATGAGGGACACAGTGTGTGTTTTCGTGCATATTTCCATAACCTAGAGGGTAGTGCCCACTGTAACTTTTAGTTTTTTTGTTTTTCTGTATTTCCATAGCCTTCTGTTGACCTTCTCTTTCCATACTCGTTTTAGGGTTGATTGTATTTGTGTTAGTGTTAATTTCGTCAGACGAGACGAGAGAAAAATATGTTCGTCAACAACCTTTTTTTTCATGACTAAGACGAGACGATGACGAGACGGCAGTAATGTCCTGAAACACTGACTAAGACTATCTTAAGATGCATTATTGTTGTGAAAAAAAGACGAGACTAAAATGTTTTGCATGAAATAAAAACTAAGATAAAATCTCTCTTCATTTTCGTCTACAAAATGAGAAGACAGAATATCTAGCTGTTAAGTTTTTTCAAAATATTCGAATGAGTTCATAAGCAGCTTTCCTGTAGGCTAGTCGTGCTGTTGCTGCAACCCTGTGGCTGCAAACGAAACTACATGGAACAAGAACACTGGAGATTTCTGCCAGAGTTAGCAAGCTAACTACCTAAGCTTTATGCCACAATGCTACATACCCAGAAGTTGAAGCTTCTCTCATACAAATTAACATCCCCAGAATGTCCATACGAAAATGTTTATCATGTAATGTCAACTATTTAACTAGTTAGACTGATGATGCAAAGTTTGCTAGCAAGTAAGCTAATATGGAAAGTTAAGCTAGCAAGTTAGCTATGGCTAAGATGGAGAGTCTGTTTGGGGAATGTGTTGTGTTTGGCATATATGCCATCTAGCGAGGCAGAGTAAAACATTAATACTTTGGCCTATGACAGTGTTTCACAAACCTTTTTCAGTTTCAGGACCACTTAACTAACCCTATCTAAAAAAGAAAAAAGATTAGACCTACTTCAACAGTAGCCTATAATTAGTCTACACAATAGGCCTACTGAACCATCTTGCATTGTCTTTGTACTTTGCTTATTGTGTGGATTCATACTGTATGATTTAAACTGGCATATCTTAGTTGCAGAACTGTTTTTACATACAAGTTGGTTCAATATTGCAAACAACTCATCTATATTATATTTTACCCACGTCTGCTTTCGCGGACTACTTGGGATACCTTGCGGACCACCAGTGATCCCCGGACCACACTTTGAGAAACACTGGTCTACGAATATGACAGTGGTCCAGTCAAATCTTTTACTGTCTATGGTCAAATCCCAGCCGAGCTATAACTGTAGCTCGACTTACCTGTGCATGTAAACATACTGACTGACAAAAAATCAGAATGAGTAATTATAACAGACGAGTAACCCTGTGGACACACAATATTGTTGGAAAATTGAGATGTGTGAAACACTATTTGACTGAAATGGTAATCAGAAATAATTTGTTATAAAAAAAAGACTAAAATGTTATTTACTAAAACAGACTAAGACTAAGCTACCTTTAGTTTTCTTTTGACTAAAACTAGACTAAAATGATGAGACTTTTAGTCAACTAAAACTTGACTAACAAAAATGATATTTGAATGACTAAATATGACAAAGACTAAAAAGGTCATTTCGTCACAAGACTAAGACTTGACTAAGAAATGACTAAGAAATAGGTGACAAAATTAACACTAATTTGTGTGTGTGTGTATATGTGTACCTGTCTTTTGGCCTCTCGTAACTTGCGCTTGAGTGCAGTGAGGATACGCTGCACCTCCCACAATCTCTCCTCTTTGGACAGATCCTTCACTCCGGCCTGCAGATCTCTGTGCAGGCAGTTCAACAGGAACTCCTACACACACACACACACACACACACACACACACACGCAAGATGGGCACTGAGACAAAATTTGACTTTCCCTTTAAGTGAAGTGTGTGTACGTGTGTTAGTTTGCGTATGAGTCTAAGTGTGAGTCTAAGTGTGTGAATGTGTGTAAGCTTTTGTGTGTAAGTTTGCGTGTGCTTGTTTACCTGTCGTCTGATCTCTTCTTTGATGCTCTCCTGCGTCTCTGGCAGCGCTGGCATGGTGGCCATGTTGGACCAGCGGAGCGGACGCACCACGGGCTTCAGCACCACCTCCCCAAACAGCTCCCGCACATGTGTGAACAACAGGTACAGAACGCGGTTCCCGATCTACACCGGGGAGGGGGGTTGAGAGATGGAGGGGGAGAGGGGGAGAGATGGAGGGGGAGAGGGGGAGAGATGCAAGGAGTGCAGAGAGAAAAGATGGCAGATGGGGTGGACAAGGCAGTGAAGAAAAAGGTTAAGGACTGCAGAAATTTACATGTAATGATCCTTCTTTTCCAATTTCTTTTTTCGACCTCCTTTCTCTCTCTCTCAGGTTAACTTTTTGGTGCGAGTTGTGCATTCTCTCTCTTGCTGCACTATGGTCTGTATGCTTACATGGTCTGTCTGTTTTTAGGTTGAGGATGTAATACTTGTGGACTGTTTTGCAGTGGTTAAACACATAAATACTGGGTTAAGCCTCAGCCTGTCTCATTCTTTCTCTCCCCCTCTCTCTGAGTGAAGGTGATATCTAGTTTCTCTACATCCCTCCCAGACTGGACGTTGTTTGACTCACTGGCCTGTGAGTGGGTGTGTGTGTGTGTGTGTGTGTGTGTGTATGTATGTATGCGTGTCGTCCCCCTTGGCATGTACCTGGACGGTGGGGTTGAGCACAATGGAGATGTTCTGAATGTTCATCTTAGTGTCAGCCTCGCGGGCGATCACGTGGTCCATGTGCGTGACCAGCCAGGCTAGCAAGAGCCGCGCCGGCTCAGGCACCTCGGCCAGCGCCCGCTGGCACTCGGCCAGGCGCTCGGATTCGGCGGGCCGGCCGCAGGCCTCCTCCAGGCGGGCGGCGGCGGGGCGGCCCAGCAGACCGTCGGGCAGCTCGCGCAGGTACTGCTTCAGCAGGCTGGCCACTGTGTGCGGGTCGTACTCCTCCAGGCATGGGCACTCCTCGCGGTCATACGCCGCCTTCAGCTCGTCCACTTTCGACTTCATGCCTTGTGATGAACCAGAGGGGGGGGGGAGGGAGGGGTCAGAGGTTAATCAGAGATCAAAAGTCAGTCATAGCAGGATGAGCAGGTCACCACGACAACAACACATTTCATGAATCAATGTTGTATGAATGACTTCTGTAGTCTGTAGTCAAGTAGTCTCATAGTGAAGCTAACAGCCCAACGTGTTATTTTACTTCTAATAGAATGAGCTGAGAGAGCACAAGAACACTCCAGACATAAATTGTGACTTTCTGTAGTCAAGTCGTCTTATAGTCATGCTAGTCAAACGTACTCTTTTCATGAACGAATGTATGAAAATAACACTGTGCTTCTGTGAATTATGAGTGCAAACAAAATGTGGCATCTTCCATCCTGAACTAAGTTTGAATAGAAAATACTTCACGAAAAAAAGCCAGCAGCTCTCAATATTACAGCACTATACTGTAGCATATCATAACAACGTAGTAGTAGCAAAGCAGGGGTTCATTTATACACATTTAACTACACTGTACAAACAAATCAATTCAGCTACAGTAATGTGGTGTGGTGTGTGTGGTCTGCGATGTGGACTATGTGTGTGTGTGTGTGTCTGTATGTAGTCAGAGATGTGGTGTGTGTATGTGCTGTGTACCTGAGACGCGGTAGATGCCTTCACACTTCATGCCGTAACTCTCCACATAGTCGATGCACTCGCGGAAGACGGCAGGCAGCGGGATGCCATCATAGAGCGCTGTACGCCGAACCGCCTCATCCAGTGGCGCGCCGAAAATGGGCCGGATCGCTGTGGCAACAGTCTCCGGGGCACTCGGTTCCGGCTCGCCTCCACTGACCACCGCTCCGCCGCCGCTGCTGCCACTCTTGTTCTTGTTCTTCTTCTTCTTCTCCTTCCACTGCTTGACCACGTCGGCGGCCGTCAGGTCCTTGGACTTCTTGTCCTTGTCCTTCTCCTTGTCCTTCTTGTCGTCCTTGGGCAGCTTCTCCTTGACCTTGAAGTCCTTCTCCTTGCGCTTGGAGAAGCTGGGCTTCTTGAACACATGGATGCCCTTAGACCGCTTCATCTTGGACGGGCTCTCCGCTTCATCTGCCGAGCTGTCCTCCTGGAACGCTGCGTAGCCCTCCGCTGAGGTGGGAGAGGGGGAGACAAGGGGAAAGAAGTAAAGAAAAACGGGGAAAAGAGTACGAGAGAGGATGAGGAGGAGAGGAAGAGAAAAGGACAGGAAGGGGGAAGAGTTGAAATAGCAGGTCAGGAGGGGAGGCAGAATGGAGAAGAGAGGATGAAGAGGAATGGATGAGAAAAGAGAAGGAGAAAGAGTAATGAGAGGGAGAAAATGAGAGGAATAGAGATAGCAGGTGAGGAGAGTAGACAGAGGGAGAGGAAAACAGAAGAGGATGAGGAGGAAAGGATAAGAGGAGAGGAGGAAGAGGAGTAGAGAAGGAAAGGAGTGAAAAACAGAGGATGAAGAAGAGAAGGAGAGGAGATTGTGGGTGAGGAGAAGAGAAAAGGAGAGAAGATAAGTTAAGTGTTCAAATAATTCTCTACTCTGAACCAAGCAGAGAGAAAGAGAGAGGAAAGAGAGAAAGAGAGCAAGAGACGCTCTACCTCACACCTCTGTCCTTCCCTCTCTCCATCTGCTGATAAACATACTGAGAAGGGCACAATAGTAGGACAGAGAAGGAGAAAGAGAGAGAGACAGAGAGAGAAAGAAGGGAATACTGCAAAAAGAGGTCAGTCTTAAATTTAGCTCTATTCCCAGGGCCCACATTGTAGTACCGAGTCCTTTTTATAGTGATCCTCTCTCCACCATAGCCTGACCCCCATCTCCCTTCATCCTTCATCCCTCACTACCTCCCTCTTTATCTTCCTGTATCCATCCATCTCTCCTCCTCCCCTCCCCCTCTCCCTCTCTCACTCTGCAGGTCTTGCTGTGCCGTGCTGCAGACTCGATCAGTAATATTAATCAGAGTGCAGGAGCCCCAGCGCTGCCTCAAGCCATCCTCCGCTCACGGCTGCTGGTCCAGGAGTCCAGCGGGGGCTGGGCTGGGACCCGGCAGGGCTGGACCGAACAGTATCCCTGTGTTTGGGTTGGGCCAAGCCTCTAAACCCCTCCCCCCACCCCCCCAAAACACACACACACACACACACACACACACCTTGTAGCGTCTCTGCAGCCCTGGGGCCTGGGTGTGCCCCAAAAACGTCAATCAGCTTCCTCCCTTGACGCCATTGGCTGCAGTAGGGAGGGGGTAAGGGCTAAATAAAGCTGTAGAAACTAATAGCCTGATAAAGCAGGACATGCTGGCTAGCTGGGAGGCAAACCTGCACAGAGGGAGGGGATCCTAACCCCATGTTTGGGGAGAGGGGATGGTGTGTACTACAGTCAGGCTGGCTGGCAGCCCACAGCACAAGAATTGGGCAAATGTAAAAACACTCTGTGGCAGTGGATAAGGCTAAGATAAACACTGAGCAATGTGCGCACAATGCTTTGACAACCTTTAAGATAACCACAGAATTTCCCAGTGTGACAGCTGGGCTCAGTGGTAGTAAACATGTGCCAGTGTCCAGTACTCAATGCCTTCACATAAACAGAGGATTTGTCCACGTCCCCATAAGCTTCAGTCAGTATGGTGTTTCTGTGTTCTGTTGCTCACATAACCACCATACAACTGTCAGCTTGTGTCTAGCTGTCTAGTTTGTTTTTAAAAATAGCTTGCATTTACAGTACAACAAGTGTGTTTTTTCTTATGAGATTACTATACAGTATGTATTATTTTCTGTCTTTAACAGATCTTCTGGAGCAATCACTCGGCCATTTGAGACATGCCTGGTCAGGGCAGTCTATATATTACGGTGATCTTACTGCTGTTGCACTATCACCAGAAAAAGTACTGCAAATCTGTACCAACAAGCCGGAGAAAGATGACAGGTGAAAAGTAAGCACATCGTATTCATGAGTCATGACTCCATTGTCAACCAACATGCTTAGTTCTGGCGTGATCTACGTCATATTTAAAACATTAAATAGACCATAAGAAGCTCTGTTAAGGCACACAGAGTTAGCCCTGCTGCTGCTGCTTACTTCTCTTCTCCTTCTTCTTGAACTTGTTCTTCTTGCGGCTGTGCTCCTTGTCCTCGTCAGACGCAGCGTCAGGGGGGTCGTGGTGAGAGCCGTCGTGGGGGGGTGAGGGCTCGCCGGTGCGGTAGAGCCCTGGGAACTTTGTTGGGCTGATCTCCTCGGAGCTGGGCGTGCGCGCCACGCCGCCCGGGTGCTCGGAGCGACGCTGCTCCGCCGGGCTGCTGCTGGGTGGCAGGAAGCACTCAGTCATGGCTGCTGGCTGGCCAGACACTGATGCTGCTTTGGGATTGGCTGATTCAAAAGATCAGGGTTCAAACCGGGGGGGGGGAGGGGGGGGGGGGTTGAGGAGGGCATCACCTTGCCATGACACCTGGAGACACAATCACGAAGGGATACAAATATAAACAAACACAGAACATACAGAATGCTTCCACCGCCCACGCACCAACATACTGTATTTGCACAATCACACTGATCAAATAGGCAGAGGCAGTAGCAGCCATGAACACATCAGTAAATTTAAGGTCAATACTGTGACAAGATTTGGTACATAACTTTCTAGTCCAATAGCAGGAACATAAAATTGCAAAACACCCACTGTCCTGAAGTCTACCAGAAGGAAACGACATCGCCACCTAGTGTTAAGCCCTCCACTATCCGTGCTGTGTGAAGCCCCTGCATCTGTTTCAAATGATTATGCCTCCACCAGCAGATGGAGCTACATGTCAACACCCTAGCATCCTTTGTTTACAGTATATACTTTTCCCAGAGATGCAGTGGATAGATTCACACAGCGTACCTGATATAACAACCCATTTCAATGGAAACACAACTAGCCCAAGTTACGTAATATTTTCTCACGGTAATAACGACGGAATGCGTTATTAACAACTACAGTGTCATTAAGTGCTAAAAAGGAAGTTCCTGCTATCAATTCTCTACTGTCACTGAAGAGGAAATGGAGACGTCAAAAGGAAGAGCCACTAAGCGTCATTTGTGATAGCTTTTGCTAAGTTACCAGCAAATGTGCAGAAAATTGGTCTAAAATGACTTGAATGAATTGCAACAAGCACGACACGTGTCGGTCCATATAGAAAATAACTCATTCCATTCCAAAATTCGGTTCGCTATTTGCAAATGCTGTGTTACAGGATTCGTAGGCATGTTAGCTTTATGTCCGATAACATGCAGGAAATGCCCAGAGAGCCTGAGTAACTGACCAAGCAACGTTAGCCTACAGAAGAGCACATATTATTGGCATACTATAGCACGAAGTCATAGATTGGCATAGTCGTTTTATATGGCCAGATATGCTGATTGTCTTGCCTCCTGGCAGTCTAGCTGACGATAAGTATGGCAAGTCAATGAGTAAGTTAAGCCACCGTCAGCTAGCCAGCTTGTATGCTAACAACATTTGTAAAGGCTTAACAGTACGATGTCTTTGGAATAGCAACTCACAGGTAATTTTAAACTGTATATTATTGAAATTAAACAAATAAATTCGATGCTAGGTTTATTATTTCGTGAATAGCCGAGGCTGTTTAAGAAATGGAAATACGAACCTGTTAGGAAATGTTCAAAGACAAGCTTCCTGACGCCTGTTTACGTGCTTATCTGAACTGAGCGTGAGCAGTTCGCAACCCCGAGATCACCTTCGGGAAATGTAGTTCCTCAAATGCTTTGTTGCACTATTATCAGACCACACCGTTGCCATGTTTAACTACAACTCCCTTCATCCATTATTAATTTAAACTGTCTCTGATTGGTGCAAGGAGTTATAAGCGAAGGAACAACTGTAAGCCGAAAGAAACAAATGTATCCAGAGACTGAAACATCATTTCAGAACTTTTTGGTTCGCTTTCTAGCGGTATCTTATGAGGGGCAAGTTAATTTGTAGTACACACAGTGTACCTGTAAGTGCAACATGTGCACACTTTGGGACATATAATTAATGCACTTAATAGTGTTATGCATAGTTTTGGTTAATTTGCATTCAACAGACTGCAGCATGTGTAGGTTACCTATAGAATTAGGCATCATAGCGGATCATTTTACTTTTTAGGGTGGTATGCCAGTTCAAAAAGCAAGTGAAGTTCCAGTGGGGAATGGCTTTTATCAGCTTTTTAATTTGGAAAATCCCATGTCAGTCAATGAAACTCCAGCACCATGAGAGTCATTTCACAGTGTATTGGCCGGACTTGGGCCAACAGAAACCATGCGAGGCAGTTTTCAGTGAGTGAGCCAGTGTATATAGCCGGGCACCCAGCCAGAAGTGGGCCAACACTGAGGACACTGAGCAAGGGTGTGGCCCAGATGTGGGCCAGATTAATTTTGCTATCTGGGAGAGGGCCTCCAAGCCACAGGCCGCAAGCATTGAAATGCCCAAGTTGTCTGAAGGAGGTTGAACATCGGGGCTCTGAGTGGGCCCGAAAGGCCTCTGGTGCTTCTAACGTGAGCTAACCCTAGGGCCCCAAGACCCCTTTAGCGCTTACTGTGCAAGGCCCCCCAAACATCCCCCCCGACCACTCAGTGCTTGCAATGTTAAGGCCATCAGACCTCGTAGAGCCAATCCCATGAAACTAAGTGGCAAGGGGTAGGGGTGACAATATTTCCCTCGGAAATGAGACCACTATACCATTACATGTTATCAGAAGTCGCTGCTACATAGTAGACCCTGTGTGACAGGTGTTTATCACAATAAACTTCCAAGATGTCAGCAGCTGTATGCTTTGATATCAGACAAGTTGTCAACAATGGCACAAGCCACTCAAGTTGCTCTTACTGGAACCAGTACTTAAGTCAAAGTCGAAAAAGAGATGAATAAACATTTGATCTGTATTATTATGGGACTATATATAAAATGTAAATAGTCAGAACAGTCAGAATGCATATTTTCTAGCCTTTTCTAGTCGCTCAAATCCTTACGCTTGCCCATTTTTCAATACTTTATTGCCATACAACTGGGTGCAAGTTGCTAAGGATTGGCTTCAGTGTGCTCAGGACATCAACAAAGACACAAAAAAAGACATAGAACATATAAATAATATACGGTATCCAACACAGGATCACACTTGACACAGGCAGATAAAAAAGGCATACTGTTCACAACATACCTGGATGACAGTCCAGGAGGCTAGAGTGAGAGATGTCAGGTTAAAGTGACATGATGCATAGGGATGCAGAGCGTAAATCCACAAACTACAATAAATAGATCAATAAAATATGGGTGGCATAAAAACATATAGAAGAGTATTGTAAAAATAGTGTAAAGAGATGTGCAAATTAGGCTTGTTAGGAGAACCTTTTTTCATGTGGTATACTGGTTCAGGGATGGAAAGCTGTTTAGAGATTTAATGGCTCTGCAGTATGTGCTGTTGAGAAAGCAGGAGGTTTTTGTCTTAATAGCCCTCAACCTTCTCCCTGATGGGAAGATGGTGAAAAGGGAGTTGGCAGGGTGAGTCTCATCTTGAAGGATCTTTAAGCCTTTCCGGTGGATACGGGGCCTCGTAGATCTCACAAATGGAGGAGAGTTTGCATCCAATGATTTGTATTGACTATCTTGCCCAGCTGCAACATCTGCTGGACAGTAGAGTTGCCGTATCAGACAGTAACAGAAAAAGTGAGGGCACTCTCAATGGCAGCTCGATAGAACTAGGACTGAAACTACATAAATTCGTCAAAGTGAATAATTTGTGTCAACTCGCCGCAATGTAGATTTATTAACGCACCCGTGATCTACGTTACACCGGTCCAATACAGTTTTGCCTATTGCTATACCGTGAGACTGAGACGTTTTTTGTTTGTTCGAAGTGCGTGTTTAGGGTGTGAGAGAGGAGTCGATGTGCTTTGATTCCAGCTTGGTAGTAGTAGTCTATGTGATTAAAAAACACGTGTGTGTGAAGTATCCAAACAATGATAACGCTTTCATTATGGCTGCTTTAGCCATAGACCTTGAGCTACTGTACAGTGGGATGGGTTCCATTTAGAAGTGTCGCCTCATTGATTCACACAGCTGCGTGAAATGTATTACTACTGATATGCAAAACTATTAACTTTTCGCTAAGAGGTGACAGCTTAAGTCCGCTTGATACTGTAAGCCATTGGTTCCCAAAGGAGATTTTATTTGGGTCGCCAGCATAGCCTAGTGACAATTTATGTTGTGTATAATAGGCCTAGCATAGGGCTTACCTTATATAGCTTATAGTTTGTTAACAGTCACGGTTTTGTCATAACTCCCTCTATGCATTTTTGCATTTAGAATAGCTCTGAAAATCGGAAGGGGCCAGTGCATGAATATCTCAATTGCAAAATTAAACAATATTTCTATCGGGCTTTACAATGGACTAGGCTGGGTGAACTCAGCCTGATCTGCCGGCGATTCCTTTTCGATTTCTTAAAAGATTGAGCTTGGTCTGGTGAAAGCCAGACTAACCATGGACCTCAGTTGCAAAATGCAAGGGAACATGAATCAGCATATTATTTGCACAAACAATAACGGACAGTAGCTCTTCAACTTGGCCCGTTAAAATGTGTATGAACAGTCTAGCAAACGATTTCATGAAGGCCCTTTTGGACATGTCAGTTATTTGCACCACTGGGTAAAACGGCATTTTGTTTTAGACTACTGGTATTTAATTTGTGCATTGACAATAAAGCTTAATATCATATGAACTAGATGACTAAACTTATGCATATGTAGAAACATTCACAACAATCCATGACATGACCTCTCTTCTTGATAGCTGTTGAAAACTGCATGGAACTGACAGGGATTGTTTTGTTTAATAATAAATAAATAAATACATTATGCTGCTACTTTCTGCTTTTCCCAAATACAATGTAGCCTAAAGGTGTACCTTTCATCAGTCCAGTTGCAATGGATGGACTGTGATGAACTGCCCTACTTGTGATTGTTTAGATATTTTAAAGGTTTTATAACAATGCTACAAATTTTTTGGCAAGTGCTACAAATCTATTCACCTTTGCAGCGCCAGTAGGCTACTTTGTGTGCGGCCCGCAAACACACATTCCAAACAAGCATACACTAAAGTTTCAAGAGTGGGGGATGGAGTAGAAGATGGAGACAAATTCATTTATATGATTTATTTTCGCGGAATGGATGTACAGGACTGAGCGGCGGTCCTATTTTGTACCGCTATGCGGTACATCTAATTAAAATAATAATAAAAGAGTTTTTGAACTTTAATGTCACTAATGCTAATTATTCAATGATTCATTTGAATTTAAATATTTAAAATACTTTCACAGCAAAAATTATATATGTGATTAATTTAGATTAATTAATCACAGAGTATGTAATTAATTAATTAATTAATTAGATTCTTACACAGGGGGGCTTTAAGTATGACCATAAGCTAGAGTTATGGACGAGGGGTGACCCTATCCAGACTTGAAGAATTCCGAACTTAGCCAGTTTTTACCGATTCTTCATTAGCACTATTGGCGCTAGCAACAGGGCATTTCTACTGCACATAAATCTTTTATTTAACCTACAAGGCTAACAAGAGCTCCACACTTCGTCCACAGTGTGATTAGGTTCTTAACATTTAAAACGAGGCATTGGCAACATTATAAGTGTGCTGACAGTTTATTTAGAAGACAGTTTGTATTACATGAAGTAACTTTTCCACTTGTTTTCAGGGCAACGTCATTTTGAATGAAGAATTGAAGACTTGATAAGTCTGCCCTGTTGCTAGCGCTAATAGCGCTATGGAAGAATCGGTAAAAACTAGTGCGGAATGGGTCTGGTCTTGATATGGTCACCCCTCGTCCATGACTCTAGCTTATGGTCATGCTTAAAGTGTAATTGCAACAAAAATTGACCCAAGGGTGTTTATTTGCATTAAAACACATCAAATAGGCTGTGGAGACCATATTTTTCGTTGATCAACCACTACAGAGCTTGCTCCAGTATACGCTATAGTAGTCCAGTGGACAGAAAGGTGAACCCGGAAATGTTGAGTACACCAAAGTTTTATGATGGAAATATATAGTATGGGTTCCCAGCATGCAGAAACTGCCTGATGCTAATTTGCATATGTTGGGCAATTTGTGTAATTGAGCTAATTAGCATAAATGAGCATAATCACCTATATTGATCATATTATAAGAGCTGCTTGGCCAAAATGGACCATGTTAGTATGTTTTTAGGGGTTAGGGAGTCCATATCTGACATTTTCAAGATTCAAAATCACTATTTAAACTTGGTTTGGTCACGTTTTTACTCTCATTTAGATGATTTTGCTGAGTTTTCGGGGGCGATTTAGACGGATTTTTGGAGGATAAAAATGTTCAGTGTTTAGGAATAATTTGGATCCTCAAGTTATTTCTGAATTCCACAATCATTTTGGAAATAGCTATTCACTGGCCACAATTGAGTAACAAAGGGAAGAACTAGCCTCTACTACTCCTCACTGTCCTCATCCGTTGTCCTGTCGCCATCTTCTCCAGACTCTTCATCCCTGTCCTTCTGCTGTTTTTGCTGTGTAAATATATTGCCACATGTAACATCACTGCCTTTGCAGAAACAATAATTAGTACAGGCCAGGCCTGCAGCTGCACAGCTGCACTTTCCAGATACATGTATACACAGTTTTAACCCAGCTTTGCAGTTACAGCTGATAACATCTAACAAATCAGGAGGAGGAACAGGACTTGAATCGAGGGTGGGCAAGTTCCTCTCCTTTCTTCATACCTGTCTTCTAACTCCCTCCAAATGCGGTTATATCCACAGCCGGTGGATCAGGACGGTCTGCTGCTTTCCAAAGCAGCACCTGTAGATGGGCACGTTTTCCATGGAGGAGCAAGTTGCGTTCTGTAGGAGACAGTGTCTTCAGTGCTGGAGGAGAGTGGGAGACCTCACCGCCAGGGATGAATTACTGCATGGGCCTACCGGGCCCGGCCCAGGGGCCCAAGGGGTCAGGGGGCCCTGAAGCCCAAGCCTTTGCATGAAATCATTGCCTCAATATCAACACATCAGGATGTAGGCTATGAATCTGATTGAATTTAGTATTGGCCATCCCCAAAATGCACCAGAATACAGGAAATCACATCAAACAAATTAAAACATTTCTGAGGAAGGACCTCCAAACCCCCCTTCCACATATGCGACAATTAATGGGGGGCCCTTAATACATCTGGGCCCAGGGGCCCGAAAGTTCATAATCCGTCCATGCTCACCGCTAGGTGGAGGCCCAAGCAAAAGGATCCGAAGAGAGCCCTTGTAAGGGGTACTAAAAAGCTTACAGAGGCCTTCAGTAGAAGCCGCAGGAGGAAACGAGCCGTCGCCTGGGCCTAGCTACGGGAGAAATGCTTGCCTGAAGAGGGTCTCGATGCAGTGGCCACGGCAGAGAAGGACTTCACGCGACTGGGAGAGCGGTCTGAGGAAGCGGCCTTGGAAAATAAAGTAGTGACGCTGGCCTGGGCGCTGACTTCACCGAGAGAAGACCTTGAGCCCCTGCCCCCGCCGGACAGCTTTAGGCTGGAGTTGGCGGTGGCCCTGGCTGCGGAGCAGAGCAGAGGTGGAGCGGCAAGGAGGTGGTGCCTTGAGGACGGAGAGAACTTGAGAACTTTCGTCGCCATTTAAAAAAAAAAAAAAACATAGTCCAGTCCATACAACTTCATTTCAATTTCGAAAGAAATACTGGACTATGGGTTTTTTTTTTTTAAAACGGCAACGAAATTGTGAATTTCCAGAGCGTGTTACTCCACACTCGGCAATCGACTCCTACGGACTTTCCCCTAAAGACGCCAGCTGCAGCAGCAACATTTCCGGAAAGGTACTGGCTTGATGAAATTCATTCTGGACTCTCTATCTGACCACATAAAGACCTCGGGATACTTCGGTTTGATTTAGGGACCCTCTACTCACTACCACGTAAGTGTAATGTTGTTTGGAACTGTAGAAGACGTATAAAAATAGCGTTTTGTAGCTGCGAAATGACTTGACCTGGTCACTTCCAGGCTAACGAGTTTTGACTAAAAACGGTAAAATCGAACTTTCTCAAAACACATCCGAATGACATGATTTTGATGTCAACTCAACGTATGTACTCCCAATCATCCGTAAATTGATCTAAAGTGCATTTTACTCCGGATAATTCCTTTAATACTTAATTTTCACCACTGTGTCTTGGGCAACGGCACTCCCGGATCACACAGGCAGAACAACCAAGACGGTGAGTAGTTCCTCAATCTTTTGATTACGTACCGCATTTGGGGTCCCTGCATGTCCCGGCCATATCCGGCACTGTAACAGGAATCATTAGTTGCCATGAATAATCCCTGAGGGTGCTTGCAGACCTTGGTCTACATGGGCTTCTTCAATTGGTTGAAAGATCTTCTCTTGGATTGATGGCACAGTGTCTTCTCCTTCTCTAAACCCCCTCCCCATTGGATGTTTCTTCAGACATGATGAAGATGATGAAGATCATTACAGCAAAGTTTATGGCTTCTGCTCCATGCACAGCACAGCGCAAAGTGAAGCCAAGACAATGAACCAAGAGCCAGAGGACTCGTGGTCAGATATATTGATAGAATATGCATCTTTGTCTGGAGTGAGGTAGAAGGGGAGCAGTCACAGGAAGGTCCAAATAAGGGCTTCGTCATTTCGCTGACGTCTTTATCCAAAGCGACTTACAACATTCAAGGTACAATAAGGGTACAATAAAGTTACAGTTCAAGTACAATAAGGTTCAAAGGTACAGTGCCATTAGGATATTGTTTGTTTATTCAATTTTACAGTTCAGACTTATATGGACCTAGTGGTTATCCATATCACCAGAAAATTATTAAAAGTATTCCTATTTGTTTGTGCTGTAAAAATTATCATTTGTGCTGTTAATTGTTTTAAAATCTAACCCTATTATGGCACAAACCAGCACAAATTGTAATAAGATAGCCTACGATTATTAATTTGCTGTGCCAGTCAATGAGTTTGAATGCAGTAGATTCTTTTCAAATAGCTTTAGTAGGATACTAGTTTACAGGATGAAAAGTGGTGACATTTTTCAGCTACTGAGTAAATTTCAATTTACAAATGGTAACGTTGATTAGTTATCATGGATGGCGGCATATCTATTTGGAATCTCTTCCCGGGTATAGACTATGCAAATGAATGCATAAAGCATTAATGCATCGGACAGACAGATGAGAAAATGACAACCCATGTCCAATAGCTGTTCATCAGAAGGGAGGAGATACAGAGCAACACTGGGTTTATTAAAGAAATCCTGCTAGCAATCAGGTTAGGTTCACAGTGTCAGTTACCACGGTAACTGACCCAGAGTTTGAGTTAAGTTTCATACTGGAACAGAAAGTCCAGAGTTTCCTTCATCCCAGGATTAACAAGGTCAGATTTTTAACAAAACCCCTTTTCTAGAATACTTTAACCTCTAATCCTATACACTAGCCCTACATGCTTTAGGCCAACATCACCTCATCAGATATAGGTCTTAACCTGAGCGGATGACAGTGTTCTTGTGTCAGCTGGCGGAACCTAGTGAAAGGACACCTATCTGTGGCTCCCACTGTTCAGTGGTTTTCTCTATCGACACCAGTACAGCTCAAGCTGGTTTTGTTTGTTCAGTTTTCCCGAATGAAATGAAACATGCGACAATATGACATTTGCAAAATACAACAACTGCAGGGACTTATGTGGCAAGCAGCCCTACAAAGCCAAAGAGCAGTATCTGCAAAAATGCCAAACTGAGAAAAACAGCTTTTTGTGTTTTTCTTACACCAAGTATAAGCATCAAATTATATTCAACAACAAGGGGTATCATTAGATAGATCAAAGTGAGGTGAATATTAAACATTTAGTTTTTTGACATTTAGGCAAAATTTGGTAGTTTTATAGGCTATACTGCGCTTTGCCTTTGCATTACTGCTTATACTTACATGGCCATACAATAACATTTTGCAGTAAGTGTAGCAAGTGATCATAATCACTCAGTTTTTATATTAATTTAAAAAGTACTTACTACATTTTTAGTGAAGAAATGCTGCTTGATGCCTTAACAACGGCAACTTTGTCATTTATAAACATTTAAAAATGGAACAAAATCAATCGAGTATTCTTGTAGACTTTCATGTCAAGCAATATTGCATTGCTGCACACCAAAACCTAACCTTTGACACTGAGCCACTGAGTGGAAACACACACACACACACACACACACAGAGAGAGAGAGTGTGTGGAACATTTTAATGTCATTATGGTGAGGGACTGTGGTTGGGGAAAATAGAGGTCAGCTGCCAGATGTGTATGTTTGTATCTGTTCTGTAAGTGTGTGTGTGTCTGTGAGTGTATAAGTAAGTGTGTTTGTGTGTGTGAGTGAGTGTGTGAGTATCTGTGTGTGTGTGTATGTGTGTGTATGAAAGCGAGAGATCCAGAATGTGTGTATGTTTATGGTATGTGAAGCCAATTGGTTGAAGATGAAAGGACACAGAAGGGGAAGAAGGAGGAGGAAGAGATGGTTGAAGGAGAGAACAGAAAATCACAGAGGGAACAACAGTGTGTGTGTGTGTGTGTGTGTGTGTGTGTGTGTGTGTGTGTGTGTGTGTGTTTGAAATAAATAATTCTGACCATCCAACGGTTACACCACTTTTGTGTCTCTGAGGAAAACAAGTGTGTGTGTGTCTCTGAGGAAAACAAGTGTGTGTGTGTCTATGTGCGAGCCTAGAAGAGAAAGTCTGTGTGTGTGTGTGTACAGTAAGAGAGACACAGCCTCCCAGAGGTTCTCCACTGTAGCTACAGCTGGGCTCCTGTTGTTCAGACACCTGGGCTGGTTTCCTTCAACACCCCAGACAGACACTGACTCTACAGCACAGTAGACCTGAGCCAGATCAGAAGATCTCATGGTTGAGCCTTTTGTGAATTTCTACAGGAATTTCTGTTACAGAAATTGAACAAAAGACACTTTCAAGTTTATGTCTGAGATTAGATAGTTGTTTTGCATTTTCCATGGAATTGTGAAGCTCTATATTTACATCTGTATAGAAAGAATCTATCAGAGATTAGAAGTGGTACTGATTGGAGTAAATATACCATTATGTATCACAAATGTAAAGATGTAAAGCTTTCAGTCCCACCCTAAAGATGGAGGGAACTTTGAGCACAAACCTCTGTGTGTGTGTGTGTGTGTGTGTGTGTGTGTGTGTGTGTGTGTGTGTGTGTGTGTGTGTGTGTAAAGCTCAGCAAAAAAACTGCATGTGTGTGCAGAAAGCTGTGTGCGAGTGTGTGTGTGCAGGATGTTGAGCAGAAACCCCTCTCCCTCTCCATCTCTCTCTCTGTGTGTGTGTGTGTGTGTGTGTGTGTGTGTGTGTGTGTGTGTGTGTTCTTTGGACTAGACACACAAACATGCCTCAAAATGCTGGTAGCCAGTCCCGTGGTGATGGACACAGCAAGGTCTACTTGATGGATGTTCCCTTCATGTGCATGTGGGAAAGAATAATATGCAGCAACAATACATCCTACTCTGCGCAGGCTGCAGACTTGACTAAAAGATTCCTCAATAGAGGTTATAAACAAGACTGGGTTGATTTGGCCAAAATACGTTTTGATCACACAACACAAGAGGAGTGTCTTCGATCAAAAAAAGCACACTAAAGATCCAAGTAAGTCCCCTTTATGTTGCATAAAATATTCTCCGCTTGTGTCAGAATTCAGAAAAGCTGTCCACAAACATTGGCATATTATTGATTCAGACCCTAAACTTATGAGAGTTTTTCCAGAAAAACCTAAGCTGGTTTTTAAGCGTGCTCCTAACTTAAGAGACCGCCTAGTCAAAAATGACATCGCAACCCATGACGTCCTTTCTGAGTATGCCTGATTCTAACTATAAATGTGGCAGTTGCGCCCAGTGCTCGTACACACATAAATGTAAAAGCTTTAATCATCCACATACTGGCAAGACGTTATCCATTCGCGGTGTCATTACATGTTGCACCACACATGTTATTTATTTGATTCGCTGCCCTTGTGGCCTAGCATATGTGAGCAAAACAACGCAAGCGCTTCGGACCAGGATCAGTGAGCACAGGAGCACTATTAGAACAGGGGATGAGCGCAGTCCTGTCGCTGCTCATTTTAAACTAGCCGGACATAATGTCAGCGCCCTCAGATATATTGTGGTGGAGCGGGTCAATAAACCACCTAGAGGGGGTGATCATGACAAGAGGTTACTCCAACGCAAAACCTTTTGGATTCATTTTTTTAAATACAATGTCTCCCCATGGTCTTAATGAGGAATTTGATATAAAAACGTTCCTATAGTAGTAGTATATTTTGGTCAGAAACTGTCTGTATTTACAGGTTTTATGACTGTGGGGGTAATGTGCTTGTGCATATGGAGCTGTTTATCCACTGATTGATTTTTCTTTTTCTTTCTTTCTTTTCTGTTGATAGCAATGCCATGTACTCCTTTGTGGCTATTGTTTTTTCTATGCCCTTTTTGAAATGTATAGGTTTGTGTAATACCTGTATGTAAGTGTTCTCTTAAATGAGTGACTAGTGGGGCTCTTAGACCCAATCATACCAGTTGATATCACATGGTAGGTCAGCTGATTGTAAGGCCTACATATATCCCTTCATCAAATGTGTCCACCATTTGCCTGAAGAAGACCCAGCAGGGTCGAAACGTTGCCTGTTGTGCATTAAATATCTGGGAGTCAAAAGCAGTGTTGCGGACATTATATATTTTTTCAAAAGAATAATGTGTGCATGTGTGTAAGAGAGTGAACGCATAAATGAGTGTGTGTATGTGTGTGTGTGAGTGAGTGAGTGAGAGAGAGAGAGATAGAGAGAGAATGGGTGTGGATTTAACGGCAATAGCCACTTTCTAAGAAACATCAGGGCCTTGTGAGTGCAATTAATTTCAGTTTTAGTGATATGGCATACACAAAACATGTCACATTTATGCCATAACACCTTGAACTTGAACCTGTCTGTGTATGTGTATCATCACCTGTATGACACGCTTGCTAACATCACTAGCACACAGGGTCTTGTTGCAGGCCAGAGACAGGATGAGGAGGAGGAGTAGGGCCAGGAGGAAGACACACAAAGCCATCCTCAGGACACAGTAACCTGAAACATCTGGCAGAAGGGAAGATGGCATCTAGCAGAAGGAACAAGACAACAATTTTTTAGAAGAACATGTTGTGACCTTTGAACAAAGAAGTTGATATGATGATTGTTGTCCTGGGAACCGTATTACAACTTTGTTCACACAGGGCATCTGAACATAAAGTAAATTTTGATAATTTACATTTTCAACTTTTTTGTATCTTTGGTGTTCCTGAGTCAAAAATGACCTATCATTAAAAATGGGTGGGACCACAGCTAAGTGTATAAAATTGACTCCAGGCACACACTAGATGGTCAGTATGCCTATGTGCTTGTGTACATAGACCTCTGAGGTTCGCCTACAAAAAAGCTGTCATCTTTGAGATCCGGTATCTTGCTATTTTTCCTATGGGAGAATAACATGGGGTTTTTGATATATCGCACCTGTTAAACTCTCGCGGAGACAAAGTCGTCTGAAATGCAGACGTTTTGCTCAACACACTTTTGTCCTCTGCCTTCGAGTGGCTCCTGTGATCTTCGGTACGTTAAGACGGCAAGCTTTGCTGCCACAGAGCTAACTTGCAATGAAGCTTGCCATAAGTAGTTAGCTTTAATTAAGACCCGGGTCTCCGCACAGATTTGATCTTAGACCGTGCGTACGCTCAAATCCATGCCAACGCTCAGATTTATAAAAACCGTCTTTGACGTGGAAAAGTGCTTATCTCCACGTCAGGTTCAAACTTGACGTACGACCATTTCCTTGTGGTAATGCCGGGGCACTGCAAATAATCTGAGGTCTAAGTGCGATGCATTTTCAAAATTCCAAGACCAACGATCTCGTGTCTTTCTTTGCCATATGCATGATCAATATCAGAAGATTTTTAAAGACGTTTTTGGACGCAGCTTAATGTTTCATGGTTTGGCATAAAACTGCTAATGAGAACTGTAGCCCACTTAATCTAAATTAATCACATATATGATTTTTGCTGTGAAAGTATTTTAAATATTTAAATTCAAATTAATCATTGAATAATCAGCATTAGTGAAATTAAAGTTCAAAAACTCTTTTATTATTATTTTAATAATGGCCATAATAATCTATGATATGACCTAATATGCTGAGGAGATAAATTCCAAAAGTGCTTCGGGAAGAATTTTTTTTTTTTTTTTATCACATACAAGGTATTTCAGGCCACAGATATAACCTAGGGGACACAATAAAAATAAAGTATCACTCCCCTCAATGTCAACACTGTTTCTTTGCAGTGATATGCAACTTTAGAGTTGATGAACTCCGGTGATATATAAATTCTTTGCTGCAGACATTGCAGAGGACTTTATTTTTATCAACACCATCAAGCCGTTTTTAAAAAAAAGGAAATGTTCAAATCAATGATCTAGGCAGCACATTTTCTTTTCTCTCCTTCATTTTACAGTCTAATGTTTACTGACTACAACGGCTCGGGGTCAAAGGTCATACGGAATCAGAATAATTGAAACAGGTCTTACAGGTGATCTAGTATATTTAGTGTTCTCACCAATCTAATATTGACCATCAAATGTCCAATTGCCCTCGTTTAGGAGAGGAAGGCATTCAAAAAGGCATTCGAACAGTTTGATAATGTTGGAGGTTATTGTGCAGTATTGGGAATATAGGATAGTATTTGATCATACAGTTTTGAATGTTAAAAGTGAATAAACTTTTTTGAGAGGTGGTTAACTCTAATAAGAGGTGGGTAGGCCTAAACTCTATTTCTGAAATTTCAGAGGTGGATAAACTGCGTTTACTCGCGTTTAGCCTCCACTACATCCTAATTTGCGCTCATAGGCCTATTCCCAGCTTCGTAACAGAAAGGTAATATTTGACTGTAAGCTATACAATGTAGGCTATAGATATTTTATATCAAATATAGCCTACACAACCAAGGGACGGAAGTTATCCTCTGAAAGCAGGGCATCTTCATATTTAGTGTTCGCGTCGGAGTTCGTAAAAGAGGTGCAGAGCCGCACCTGTTTGCTTTTGACTGGCAGTGCCCAAGATCAGATGACAATACGTGAGTTGAATAATGTAGGATAAAATATAAAGGTAAGCCTAAAGCAAACAATAAAAGGACAATGTTTAAGCCATTGGACATTATTGAAAGAAAATTATAGCAAAGATATGCAGAATGAATGAAAAATGACCGGCGAACTAGGCTACTTTTTCAGCAAAAACATAGCCTACCCTAAAAGAAACGTTAAGCCTACATGACATATCACGCTTATAATTTAGTCCTCTGTTTTGTAGGCTAAATCAGCATATTACCCTGGGTCATATTGGAAACGTACAGTAGCCTACTGTACCATAACGTACAGGATTATATAGGCCTAGAGGTCTTTCCTTCATAAGCTAGGCCTACCCATTTTTTTTCTACAAAGTAGGCCTAGCTTACTTACAAACATACGAAATGTTGATTATTCACATTACTGCAAGCAAAAGGAATGAAAGCGAGCAGAGGACAATGAACATGGATGCATACGATCTCTTTTCAGAAAGCTTTGCTGGAAAAAACATAATTAGGTAAGCTATTCGAACTGACGCATATAGGCTAGTTAACATCAGATGGCATAGGCTAGGCCTATACAATGTTTTCAATATATAATTTTACATAAGCTACAGCTTTTAGGCCATTTATTTCATTAAAACATGTGCTAATGATATTGATGAGGGGGTGTTTACAAGGCGGAGACCTAAAACCATCGGTTTTGCACAAGTTGACGTTCATTTGTGATTTATAATAGGCACATCTGGAAGGGTGGCGAAAGCACGTTTTTTTTGTGCGTACGTTCGTTTTCTCTGAATCACACGTACGATCATTTCAGAAATGATCTAAGATCAGATGAAGGATGGTTTCTACGCAACCCTTTTATAAATGAGGCCCCTGATCATTTCAGAAATGATCTAAGATCAAATGAAGGATGGTTTCTACGCAACCCTTTTATAAATGAGGCCCCAGGAACTTAGGCTACAAGCACCAAGTTTGGCCCCCAGTATTTCGGGACTGAGTTGCAGGAGTAAGGCCTGAAAGTTAAGAATTGGGACAGCTTACAAGTTTAAGGCATGGAGAATATGGGAAATGTGCCTTTTCTTCTTTGTGTAGCAGATGTAGCCTAGGCGGTACATACTGTATAATTTGGTAAGATTTACATTTTGTTTAATGTCGTTTTTAGCCATATCACCCAGCCTAACAGCTTAGTCGTGCGTAAGTTACGATGTAATAACAACCTGCATGGATCCCTTTCAAAACTCATAATGGTCCTCTGCACTTAAGGTAAATAATGAAACAATTAAAAAAGAAATCACACATCCTTCCGTTCCGTCACAGCGATAATATGATGGTCCGACTCGTTAATGCCAAACTTCTTTCTCCAGACAGGCTCACATCGCACAGTCAACTCAAAGAAAGTCAATTCCAAGCTACACAGACTGACCAAGGTGAGTAGCCTACAGTGTCGCGCACTGCCCGCCTGGAGCTCTTAAAGACACGCACACTCACTTCCTTCTGGAGAGCAAGGCACTGGCAGATGCTCTCCAGGTTAAATTTCTGGCCCTGAGAACTGAAAACAGGAACTGCAGTGCTAACCATTTTTTCTGTACTTGTAAAATCGTCCATGTTGACAGAGATGATTATCTGTATTGCTAAAAACATATAGTCAAAGCAGGATTCCAACTTTTCTAGATAGAAATGCCCATACACATTCCGAGGACCTTTTTACTGTAGGTCGTGACATGTCATTTGTAAATACTGCCACCTTCTGGACAGAAATCCTAGGTTTATGAGTCAATCATGTTACTGTTAATTTGGCAATGTAATAATCATTATTGCCAGTGTAACAATCATGATGAAACACAAACTGAATTGCCTTCATTCGAATAAATGATTTAGCTGTAGTGTAGGTAGAAGGAAAAACACATGAAGCAAACTTTAATTTCACAACCAATAAAATTTATTCAATTATATATATTACAGCTATTTACAGGTCATGTAACAAGTAAATATTAAAATAGACATATTTTTAGAACCATCGTTCAAAAGGCATTATGTTGTAAAAATAGGTTTTGCTGTGATATCACATTGAAACTGTAAAAGTAAGGTTTATTTTTTTTTCCTCTAAAGAGAAGCCACGTGACGAAACCCTTATTTCTCTTCTTTTAAAGTTCCTCAATGTGCGCGAGACAAAGACGATACATGGGGAGGTGAGCTGTTGCTAGGAGACACGACGATGGCGCAGGGTGGGGGAAAAAGCAGGGACCACTGCGGTTCACCTCACTAGAGTCCACAGAAAAAAGAACGAACGCATGCACAGCATCGACATCACAAGTCTAAGAACAGCTGCTGTGATGACAACCCCCACAAGGAGAAACAGTCAGGAAGAAATGCGTAAGAAAACAAGAGAGAAGGAAATCAACAACAAAAAAATTCCAAAGAACACGCACATGCTTAAGAGTTAAGCGACATCAAACAACGACAGAGGAGACGACCAATATATAGATATATATTAAAAATAAAAAATAAACCAAACTCTGGTCCATTAAACAGACAGAAACATTAGAAGTTTTACAATCAAGAAAGGATCAATCGCTTGAAATTTTTCCTTTTTTGTTTCAATTTCAGTTCCTTAGATTGAATGTCCTTTTTTAAAATGTACTTTTTTTTACAAGTTGAAAAAAAAAAAAATAATCAAAACAATAATTACACTGCTATGTACAAATGCACAATCAGTACGTATAAAATAAGTTAAAAACAAAAACAAAAGGAACAGATGCTGGAGCACAGTCTGTACATGTGTATAGATATTCGGTTTGAAAACCTCTCAAGTCCTCTGGTAAGAGTGAAGTGAAAAGGGACATCTCTCTTTCTCCTTTCCCTCCCTCCATCCATCTCGGCTGACAACGAGCCAGTTTGTGTGTGGGAGGGATAGGGCTGAGTTTGATTCGGTGCTGGGGTGATCCATTATCTGCTCTGGAGGGTTGAGAAGGGTCTTTTAAGTGCAATAAGGTCAGACCCGGTCCTGCGGCAACCCCTCATGGACCGAGAACAAGTGCAGAGTGTGGCGGTGGGCCAGACCGCAGGACCTCCGTGGTTGGACCAGGCCTGGCAGGGGACACAAGTGCATCTGGACCAGGAGCCTGTGTTTGGGCCCAGTAAAGGTGCTCGGGCCAGAGGGGAACCGACCACCACTCACGTGCCTCTTCACACGCGCTTGCTTGTTTGTTTGTTTATTTAGGGCATGTAAGAGCTCAGGAGCAACAGGTCACAGGATGACGTCATTACTGTGCGCAGCGCAGACACGCTCACCCACTCATACACACAAACATTCAAACACGCGGGCGCACGCACACACACACACACACACACACACAAACACACCAGCTCCTCCAACTAAGTGCTTCATGTTCGCTGTGAGGCCAGACTACCGTGGGAACAGCCGTCGGCTCCGAGGCTAGGCGGCATGAACATTCCCTGTTCCGTCCTCGTGGGCTCGGGTGTCGAGTCTTAAGGGTCGCTATGGTGGTGTGGTGGGGGAGGTCATATGGGGGTGAGGTCAAAGTCATCGTTAACCTCCACCAAGGGGATGTAGAACTCGGAGATCTCGAATATGCTGGTGGACTTGTAGGTGGCTGGGTCGAGCTCCTGCAGCTTCAGCTGCCACTCCAAACGCTGCACCGCGTTCAGAGCAGCCGCCTCGTGTTGCTGGCGCATCAAGAGACACGTCTGTGAAAGGAGTGAGGGAAAGAAAGAAATAGGGAGGGAAGGAGAGAGGGAAAGGGAAGATGGAGGAAGAGGGAAGGGGAGAGAGCAAGGGGGAAGGAGAGATGAAGGACAGGGAGGGAGAGAGGGAAAAGGAGAGGGAGAGATGGAGGACAGGAATAGATAACAGGACAGAAGGGATAAAAGAGGGCAATATTATAAAATTAAAAAAAAAAAAAAAAACATATGCTAGGGTGCTGCATGTGAAAGATCAGAAATGTAATTTTACACATTTACAAGTTTATCTTTATCATGGAAAACACACAAGTTTCAAAATGGAAAAAATTAAACATTTCTGCCAGTCCTTCCCGTCAGACCTACCTTAAGTTTGTCAAACTTGTCATCAACATCCTGCAGCCAGGACATGAACTGTCTGGCATTGAAGCGATCTCTGACAGAAGTCTTCCCATCTTCCCCCTGCACACAAACCCAAACAACTCAGCATACCACCTTTTTCAAAAGGATAATAATAGGTCTATAAGTCAGGTTTATAACCTTCCCATTAGCGATCAACCTCTCTTATGAGTTATCTTATTAGCCAAGTTACCTGAAAATTAACTGGTCTAAAATATATAGGCAGTCCCTCTCCATAAAGTACTTTCCCCATCAACAACAGTGCAGCGATAAGTGGTGTAGTAGCTTCATGCCACTTGCCTGGACTTCCTGGGGCATGTTGTAGACCTCAGCGTCCAATAAGACAGTGCAGGCGCTGAAGGGAAGTGTCTGATTGGCTAGTGTTCTGGCAGCACGGTAGTGGACGCGCAGGACTTCCTGCTCATTTGAGACTATCAGCTTCTCCTGTAAATAGTAAATATGGATTTTTTAAATCGGACAATAGAATTAGTTACGACAAACAGCAGCTTATAGACACTTGAGCAAACAACAAAGGGACCACAGGGCCTTTCTCTGCATGCAGCATATTCTTGACCCTTGCCACACTATGCTAACAGAATTGTGGTGCAACAAAAAAATTATACATCTGCAAGGTAATTGAAAATGAGAATCTCAGAAAATCTCCTCAGAACAAGGTCATGTCCGTCTCGCTCACCCGTTCTATGCTGTGCTGAAGCCTCAGTTTCATCCGCACAACTTCCTGCTGTTTGAACATCTCCTTCAGGGGCTCAGGCAACGAGGGTGGGGGAGTTATCTGTCATTTAAAAAGAAACAAATCAACAAGACCAATAAATAAATGAGTTACGAAGGGACAAACCACAGTATTGTATAATTACCATCATCTGTCTAATTTTAATATGTCTAAATTTAAAATTCATATAAATTAAAAGAAAATCATCTCTTCAGAATCCCCTATCATTTATCTTATCACTCGTTTTTCTAAAACACATTTTTCTATTGCACGCAGATGGGCTGATACGTTTATAAAGTTTAGTTTATTTTAGTGTTAATTAGTTTGTAGACATGATGCTGAGAACTCACGGTTGGTATGCACAGCTTGCTGAGTGGGTTGCCATGAATCAGGTATGAGCCGTTGAAGGTGACGTACTCATCATAGTACTGAGGAGCCTGCGGAATCACACTGCAGAGCACCTTACGCTTCTCCTCGATCTTCTTGCGGATGTGCAGGAACTCGTAGTAAGGGTTGGCCCGCTCTGTCTGGTAGGGTTGGATCTCCTCCAGCTTCAGAGAGTCCACGATGGCGGCCAGGGACTGCTGAGTGCGCTCCTTCATCTGCTGGGCCGTCAGGACAGGCTGGGTAGAAGGAGACACGCGAGGCATCTTCCTCTTCCTCGGGTGATGGACCTGAATGTCCACCTCATCCTCTAGGGGGCGAGCCTTAGCCTTGGCTCCAGAGGAATCAGTATCCCTTTCCGAGGTTGTGACCGATAGTGGGGAAGAGCCTCCTGAGGTGCCCTCCAACAACCCCATCTCTGTGCTGCCGTCTGACTGGCTAGTTGCACCAGAGATTGGACCCTTCTCACCTTCATTGAGGGGAACTATAGGTCTAGACTCTAAAGGTGGTTGATCCTCAGCGGCTGGTTGATCGTTTTTCTCCTCAGCAACTTCCGGTTTGGTTTCAGAAGTAGATGGGAGCTGAGTGGTTGTCTCCCACGATGTACTGGCCTTCTCTGCCAACATCTCGACACCACTGCTCCCGTCTGGAGCTTCTGTGGTGACTTCCATTGGCTCCTCGGGGTCATGGGCAGGACTTGGGCACAGAGATTCGGCTTTCTGTAAGGACGACGAGAGAGAAACATGTTCTGTTTTTTGTATCTGAGCATCGCTAGATGATAAGGTTTCTGTTTGTGGCCTTGTGGCAGCAGGGTCTGTTGCATCCATCGCCTGTGCTGCATCTTTTGTCTCTGCATTTCTTTTGGTATCTGGGCTTGATTTGAGTGTGCTCAGAGGAGTTGCTGGGCTGCTCATCCATTCCATTCTGGAACCCCCCAACGTGGACTCCTTTTCTTCCAATCGAACATCTGCTGTTTCTGCTATACTTCTATCCTGTGGCTCCACACTTGTAGGCAAGGGGCCATCTGGTCTTAGAGAGGGGTCGATGATGGTATCAATGGTGGCGTCCTGCTGACTAACTGAATGTGAAGATGCTTTGGTGTTGGTTGAGTGTTGTTGTGGAGACGGTAGAGGAGACATTGATACACGTGACACAAGTGTAACAGACAAATCCCTGCTGTCCTTATTGGGGCTTTCTATCGTATCAGGACCAGATGGGTTTTCTTGTGGTGGACACTGCACATCACTTCCTGACAAAGATTCAGATAGTGAAGGCTTTTGGTGGTCAACGGGAGCAACTAAAGTACAACTTCCTTGGGAGAGGCTGGATTGTTGACTGCACCCAGGATCTCTGGAGTTTGGCCCTTGTATTAAATGAGGTCCCGTCACACTTCCCTCAGCTTCTGGGTTATTAAGACTCTCAGTCTCAGCTGTAGAGCTGGGGTGACTCTGTGCTGATTGGCTCTGATTATCCTGCACTTGTACTGAACTTGTTTCTGGCAGCATGGCCCTTGACTTTTCATCGCTGGAATGGGACGATCCAGTCCTCTGGGTTTCCTCAAAAGTTCTTCCCTCAGTGGGCGCAGGCCTGGCATCCTCATCCAGAATGGCCTTTAAATAGGGAGACACATTACGGCTCAACAGTGGCGTCCTGTTACTCTGAGCTTCAGGAAGACTGTTGATGTCTTTCTCGTGGACCACAGGCGATCTGGAGGACTGGAGATTGAGGGAAGACTGGAGGAAGGGTGGCTGTGAGTCTGAAGCTTCAAGGTTGAGGTCCGAGTCATATTCAGCTGGTCTGGGCGTCAGTATTGTGGCATGGCACGAGTCCTCTGAACTGGCCACTGAGACCATGGACACTGACCGGGACATGTGACCTGAACGCTCGCTCTCTGGTCTTGGGGATCGACTAAGGCTGTTCTCCAAGGCAGGGCCCAACTTACCGAAGGCAGACAAGTTCTTCGAATCAAGTGACACTGTTCTCCCACTGGTGGCATCCCTCAAGGGCTTGTCCCGGCTATGTGGTTCAGAGGCCTCTGAGCTCTTGGAGCGCAAGAGTTCCTTGCCTGGGCAGGTGTCGCCTGTAGAGGAGGAGGAGGGGGTTTTGGATTTGTCTTTGTTGCTTTTCTGTTTGCTGAGGTCTGAGCCAGGCCTCTGCTTCATCCTCTCCCGCTCCTTCTGCTTGATCTTCTCCAGGTGTTTTCGGTGCCACTGCTCGATCTCTTGGTCCTTAAGACTCAGCATTCGCTCAAAGCTTGTCTGCATCAGGTCGTCATTGACCAATCGTTTCTCTTTGGGCCGGACGTCTCTAGAGGACGGTGAAGCTTTGGATTTGGTCCTGTCTGCCTCTGGTTCACTAGGCTTAGGCTTCACTACTTTGCCCTGCTGCAGTGAGCGGTCCTTGTCCTTGTGCCTTTCCCGATCTCGATGGCGATCAGAATCCCGTTCTCTTTCCCGTCTGTCCCGATCCTTCTCTGGTGTCCTGGGAACATCCTCCTTCACCTTTGATTGGGCAGTTTTGCTGCTCTCTGACACATAGCCCTTTTTGTCTTCCAGAAGCAGTTTAAGATTTGAGCTAGAAGAAGAGGAGTTCTCTTTAGATTTTTCCTTTTTCCTATCCCGATCTTTATCCTTCTCTTTTTCCTTGTCCTTCTCCTTTGTTCGATCCATCTTGTTATGGTCTGTTGTTTTATCGGGAACTCGGCCTTTCCTATCAGAACTGATTTTTTCTCTTTCTCTGTGCTCGCCAGCAGCATGTTCCTTTTCAAAACGATCCTTCTCAGCTTTCCGATCAGGTTTATCCTTACTCTTGCGGTTTTCCTCATGCTTTTTGGCTGCTGACAGGGATTTTAGTTTTTCACTTTCCTTGTTTTTATCACCGGGTGAATGAGAGGTGCTGCCTGACGTCTTTTCCCTCTCTTTCCACTTATCAGTGGAATTCTGCAGTTCATATTTATCGGAGAAGTGCTCGGTTTTGATCTTCTTTTCCTTGTCTGTGTGTTTTTTCTCAGACTTTTCTCCCTCTCTGTCCTTTGAAGGTAGCTTCTTATCTCCTTTCTCACGGGAGCTTTTCTCTGAGGGATCCTGGTGTTCCGGGTCAGTGACATGCTTGTCCTCAACCTCCTCTTTCACGCTGTGCTGAGATTCTTCTGGAACCCGCACTGAGCCCACGACATCTGGCACACAATCCTCTATTTCTTTATCTCTCCCTTCCTTCTCTCTTTCCTCTTTGCAGGTGGTGTCCTTTTTCTCTCTCTTCACAGACTTGTCCTTCTCTCGCTCTTCTTTTGGTCGCCTGTCTTTATTACTGCCACTACTACTAGTACTGCTGCTGCTGCTACTATACTTGTCTTTTGTCGTCCCCCTCTCTTCTTTGACAGGCGATCCACCTGAGGCCTTTTGCAAAGAGTTGCCCAGAGAGGAATCAGCGTTCTTTCCCATGGACATGAGTTCTTCATTCTCGTCACTTTTGAAGAAGTTTTCTTTCCAGAACTCCCGGTCAAACTCCATGTTTCTTTGAGCATCCTTCCTCCCATCCTTCTCTTTCGGCCGGTGGCGGTTCTTGTCTGCTTCGTACTCCTTCCTAGATTTCTCCTTGTCTTTTTCCTTCTCCTTGTGTTTGAGCTTGTGTTTCTTCACAACCTTCCCGTCTTTGTCAGTCTTTCGCAATGCAATGTCTGCACCGTCCACGCTGTTGCCCAAGCTGCCATCTTTGAAAGGGCTGGAGCTTCTGTCGTCTCCCTCCAGTCCCAGGTCCTTTTGGTGATGTTTGCTCTTTTCCTTGTGTTTGCAGCCCTTACTGCTAGAGCTCTCTAAACAGTACTCGCCATCCGTGCAATGGTTGTACTTGATACCATCGACTTGACAAGGTCCATCACCTACTATGGGCACACAAGTCTTGGAGTTCTCCTGTTTGAGAGGAGTAGTGGGCTGCTTGTCTGACAGGCTGTGGTTGAGCTTAGGTGACTTCACAGCAGACAGATGGAAGAGGTGGACAGAGGAGTCATCTTTTGGGCTGAAGGACATTTTGAAGGAGTCCTCCTCCCTCGTGACCTTGTCAGAGTTTTCTGACGTTGTGGATGGGGAGAAAAGCAGGGCTTTGCTGTTCTCCTTCCCGTCCTCCCGGACTTCTTGGTTCTCCTTGTTTTTACTCTGGCTCTTGCTCTTCTTTTTCACCTTTCCTTTGTCCTTTTGGTCTGAGATAGAGATCCCACCTTGGGAGTCTTTCTTTGACCGACTCTCTGTTTTATGTCCGTCCACACACCCTGATCGCGTCGGAGAACCCTTCCTCTCAGCAGGAGCTTCACCCTCATCGCTGGAGCTATCAGAAGTGCAGTAGATGACTCTGGAGGCTTTGGATTTCTTGGGCTTAGTTGAGGCGTTGGGAGTTTCACTCTTGCTGGCCTGCTTTGACGCATAGTGGTTCCGTTCCTTCTCCTCCTTCTCCTTCTGACGCAGTTCACGACGAAGGATATGCCTGTCGTTCAGTGCTTTGCTCAGGTCCTCTTCCTCTTCCTCATCTTTGAACTCATACTCGTCAAGGCCAGACACGGAGGATGAAGCTTTTGCCGTCATCCCTGATGCATGCTTGCTGTCAGAGTCCTTATCTCCATCAGAATCGTCCATGTTGTCATCCACACTGGATGGGTTAACAGAAGGGGGGTCTTCAGAGTCTAGAGTGACAAAGAAAAAAAACAAACATCTGAAACATTCCTGATCTGACACTAATTTGTATGACAAATTAGTGAGGCAACAGGGGTATGGCACTGCCATAACCATAACTACTGTGGACTATGGCACTGCCATAACCATAACTTCATCCTGGCCTGAACATTCGAACACCAGGATTCACCTGGTGTTATGGAGTTTCAACACAAACACATTTGCAGCTAATACACAAAGCTACAGTGGGTGCCCTTTACCTGGGCGCTCCAAGCCCTTACCGGAGGAGCTATCCTCGGGGTCAGACAGCTGCACCTCCCCCTTCAGCAGCTGTTCCAGCTCCTGTGAGTCGGCCACATCTACAGGCCGCTCGCCCCGCTTGTTGGCCTGGAATGCGTTGCCCCCGTTCCGCAACAGCAATTTCACAATCTGTTCAGAGACACAGAGCGAAGCGTAGTAGTAAGTACAATAATATCAAATCAATAAATAAACCTATACATTTCATGTTATATGATGCACATCACATGATTACAAGAGTGGACATTACGCAACAGCAAACTTACATCTTTGTGTCCACTGCTGGAGGCGTCGTGAAGAGGCGTGTCATCATCCAGGCCCTGCGTGTTGACCTCCGCCCCCGCAGAGATCAGAACCTTTGCCACGTCGTAGTACCCAAGGTTACACGCCTCATGGAGCGGAGTCCAACCTGTCAGTCAGGAGTGAGATGATCAGTGTTAGCCATCATACGCACTTCTACATTCCTATCCAGGACTAAGCCTTACTTAATAATCAAGGCAGTCTAAGGTAGTCTGACCAAATTAGCACCATAAAAACAGAAATGTCACTTAACGGCCGTCAGCTTTTGATAAGACGTGAAATATGCATTGGGATTTTGTTTCTTACTTTTACACCTAAAAAGGAATCCGTGTTATGTGGCTAAGCTGCTGCTTCGCAGGTAAAATATGTTTAAACGGCTATAGCCCACATTTAAAAACAATTTATGAGGTAGAATCGATGCCACATTTCTATATGCCAGCCTTTCTCAAACTTCTTTGACCTGAGGCCCGGTCATGGCAGACTTTGGGGTCATAGGGCCCACCTACACGTAGCCCCCCCACATCAAATTATCATGATGATTATCATTATCACAATTATTATTATACATGCACTTTCACTTCAAAGCAGTCAATGTTTAAAGTGCTAAAGTTGTGAAAACATGCACATCAGAGGACTGCTTTACTAATGTAAGATAATAATTACAATAGTTAAGTTAATTGCTTTTGCATGGTTGCATGATGCTTGCATGAGAAATACTTAGGCAAATGGAGAAGAAAATATACATGCTTTTTAAAGAAATTTAATTTGAATGCAACTTTTGTGTATGGTAAACGGCGGAGCAGATAAGCGTAAATCTCTGGAGATCTTTAATAGGAAGACTAATAAGGCTACAATATCTTTTGGCCACGTTATATTCAAATTTGACTATACTCAGAGGCCTACTCAATGCTAGACAGTGTATTATATACAGTCTCTGCTCTGTTTCTATGGAAATTGCAAGAATCCACGTAGTTTTATTAAATGCAGTGAAATATTTAAAACAGCCTTCCGACAGGTTGAAGCGGAGCTTTGCTACCAACGTTATCGGGTAGTTTCGGTTTCTGTCGCGCGAATGCATGCATTGAATGAACGCTCATACCACTACTTAATTGTACGGCTCCATGTCTAATGACATTGAATTAGCATGCATTTCCTCCTGAATGCAGAAACGTTTGTTTTCTTTTTCTGTTGGTCTGCGGTTCCTTGATCAATTGCGCAGCAAATTGCAGGACTGCATGCTCCATGCGCTACAGTGTCTGTCTGCATCCTTACTCTACATCTGCAGTTAACATTTTCACTGACCACAGCAGACAGCAAAGGCAACAGACCACACCAGTGAGAGGAATTCTGCAGACCTGTATTGTGCATATTCTCAGCCACACAGAAGAACAAGATGCCATGCAATCGCAAAACAAGCAGGCACTACCATACAATGTGCCAAGTCATGCTGACTGTGCGATTATGACACTGCGCAGTATCAATGCATGTGTATACCTGTATGTAAAGTACTACTTTGTTGTGTGTATGAGTTTGTGTGAATATGTATGTGTATGTTCATGTCTCTGCATGTGTGTGTGCGCATGTGTACATGCATGTGTCGGTGTCTGTTTCTGTGTGTATTTGTGCATCGTCACAACAAAAGGTGTGAAAGAGGAGACACCCAAACGATTTCCAGCTCATACCAGCCACCCACATGTGAGAGCACGCAGATGTGTGTGTGTGAGAGAATGTGTGTTTCTGCGTCCTCACCTGCGAAGTCCTTGACGTTGACATCAGCCCCGAGGCTGATGAGCTGGCGCACCTGTGCAACGTCGCCACGGATGGCGGCCATGTGCAATGGCGTTTCTCCTCGCTCGTTGCGCTTGTTCACCTTGTCCTTCTGCCGCGATGTGGAGCTGCTGCCAGTGTGCTTCTTCTGCACCGGCGGCGTCTGGGATGGGTGAGATGGCGTTGAGTCTGAGGGAGAGGGGGAGGAGCAAAAAGAGGGAAGGAGAAACACAGAGAAGGAGGGATGGAGAGAGAGAGAGGTAGGAGGAAAGGGAGACAGACAGAGACAGAGAGGGGGGAGAGGTAGGGAGTAGAGAGATTTAAAGAGTAGCAAGGATTCAGAGCGCGAGAGAAAGTAAGGGACAGAACAAGAGATAAAAAGAGAGAAGAGAGAAAGGGGAGGACACGATGAGTGCGAGACCGAAGGGGAGAACAGGGAGAAAAAGTACCAGTGAGTCACCACCTTCCCTTTTACACACAGAGTGACTCAGGGATCAGGCAGGAGCGCTGGCTTTACTCAGACTCTGCTGCAGGAACACGAGCAGGCTCTGACGTCAATAAAAACTGCAGCACGTGTGCACATGCACAGGCTATAGAATGAACAGCAACACAGGCTGCTTCATATAAGCAATACCTCATCAAAGGAAGTGATGTTATGTTGTACATCAGCAGAGCTGCTTCGAAGTGAGTTAATTCCAAAAGGTAGTTATAGTGTGTGTGTGTGTGTGGAAATAATTGTACCTGGGCTGTTGTCCCTGGCCGTCATCTGCATGAGCAGGGCCATCTGCTTGCGCTCAGATAGCGGGTAGCCAAACAGGATGTTAACTGGGGTGGAGGAGGAGGAGGAGGAGGAGGAAGAGGACTTCTTCCCAGCAGCCTCCTTCTTGACCTTCTTCTTATCAGGTCCATCTTTCTCTAAGGGAGGAGAGCGAGAGAGAGAAACATAGGGAGGGAGAGAAGACACCAATACACAGATGAGTCACTAGTTCTGTACACCCTACAATGACCTAACTAAACACGCACACATATACACTACTGCAACACTTGGATAATCCTCCCCTCGACGGACACCCATGATTGTACTTCACCTATTGTCATTCATCATGCAAGACTGTGTGTGTGAGAATCTGTCTGAATATGCTGCCAGAAATAGAAAAGGCAGTAGCTAGCCTTGTTGAGTATCGCTATGGCAACGCAGACGGCTAATAAAGGGGGGAAAAAATACAAAAGTTAGAAATGAAAATAGACCGAGCAGTATAAAAGACTAGAAAATAAGGATTCTACAGACTATCTAGTCACACAACATTGAGGAAAAGAGGAAAAGTTCGGAAATGACAGCCGGTGTCAAAAGAGGGCATTGAACAGCACCTAGGGAAGCATCCAGAAGAAAAAAAGATTTCCAGCTCAAGCCAGCCACTCATGTGTGAATGCACGCAGGTGTACGAGTGTGACTGCTCGAATTAAAGTGTGCGTGCACTTGAGTGCAAGAGAGTGGGGGTGGGCACATGCTTGCGAAGAAACTCTCCAGGCACCGCACAGGTAACCTTGTGGCACTTGTGTTTGTTTTGGTTTGCTTGTCTGTCTGTCTGTCTGTCTGTCTGTCCCGCTGGAGGAGCAGTTACCTGCGTGGATCCTGCAGGGCGGCGCTAAAGAGTCGCCCCAGACTTCGCTCGACTGGCCGTGGTCAGAGTCATCTACAGCACAGGGGCAGAGATGGAGGGATGGACAGAGCAGAGGAGAGGAGGCAGAAGAGAGCACTGCGTTACACACACACACGCACTCCCTTTCTCACTCTCTCTCACACACACTCGTGCATGCTTGCCCACTCGAAACTGCAATTACATGAGCAATGGTTTTACATGTCCACAAAACCAACTTTGTAAGAGGCATGAGATCACACATCCACATCCACGCAGACACACACACGCACGCAGATAGCAGGAAAGCTCCTTCTCAAGTCAGATAGACAGACTACCCATCTTCAGATATGCTCAAAATTCAGAAGGCGGCAACAGTCTCCCCTCTCATGCTGGATGGATGTTAGGACAAACCACCTGCTAAGCTGTTCTGTCACTTTGAATACCGCCTCTCCACTTTTATCCACTATTAACTTTGTATGAATCATGGTTACCATCTTTTATGTTTGTGGGCATAATGTATATGTCCGTAGAGTATTTCAGTATTTCAAGGGTGCAATTTTGAGAAATTAGGAGTAAACTACAATTAATTTTGTCAGGTGAACAGATTCAGAGGTGCGGTGTGCAGTGCACGGAGCCAGAGTCTGACTTGCAGGGCTCTGCAGTGAAGTCTGACTATGCAGGGCTCTGCAGTGGCAGAATGTAACAAGCTAGTTTGCTTTGTGAACAGCTTCATTTTCAATAAATCACAAAGAAACTCATTCCAGAACACTCAGACCTCATCTTCTGAGGTTGATGGTGTCACAGGAGAAGTGGTAGCAGGCCTAGTAGGCCCAGGGGATGGGCTGTGTGTTCAGTAGGTTCTGGAATATGTACATAAATACTTGGGCTCATTTCAGTGCAGTTCCACAAGGCACCACATGGGGGACATGAAGAGCACTGCAGCCTAGATCAGGCACAGGAATGCTAGACACAGGAGGTGAACTGGGGCACAACCAACCACCAAAGCTGTGGACTAAAATTGTTAGAGTGTGTGTCACTGGGTAACCAGATTTCAGAGGTGACTTCATGTCAGAGCTTTAGAAATGAGTGTGTGTGTGTTTATGTGTGTGTGTGTGTGTCTTTTACCAGTATCAGAGTCCTTCTCCTGATTGCGGGGTGGGCTTACAGTGAAGGACAGCTTGCGCTTCATGGAAGACTTGGATTTAGCCTCCTTCCCCAGAAACTCACTGCGGTCCAGCTTAGGAGTCTTGGTGAATGGAGAGATCTTATCCTTACTCTGAAAGGGGGGGGGGGGGGGGGCATATGTGTGGTATGGAACAAAAACAAGAGGTAGGAAAAAAGACAGGTGACAGAGAGAGAGAGAGAGAGAGAGAGAGAGAGAGAGAGAAAAGGAGATGTGAGTAAATCCAAACAGCCCAGATGTGAAGATGAAACTAGACAGTTATCAGCAGACACACAGATTTGGGATGACATAAACAACAGTGACTGCATTATGGGGTACTACGAAGTATTATGGGATGCCACACAGACATACAGTAGATGACAGGCAGGCAGTGGATGGTAGGCTATGCCTTCCGCAGAGGCTACTACCACAGGGAAAGGGAGTTCCGTTTGTATCAACTTCCTGACTCTTGTAAGATATCCCAAATTCACTAGAAGTCGCTCTGGACTACAGCATCTGCTAACAACTATACTGCCAGAAACAACCCAGTCCAAGGCCGCATCAGTCCCTCCTTGCCCGCACAAAAGCAGGAAACGCGCTCATCCACGGTCTGTTTACTTTCTCTTGGCTTCCTCTGGCCAAAGGGCAATGTCATAAAGCCATTCATCTCCACCAATCAAGCCTCTCCCTTCTCTTGATTCAGGTTTGCTAGCCCACTAAAACACCACCCTTCCTTATGATTTACATTTTCTCCCCAAAATCCTTGAAGAAAAGTTCATATTTAAAAGCTTAATTAACTTGCTTTCCAGTGATATAATTGGCTCACACTGAGCACATCTCTGTTGTGTGTCCTTCAGAATGAATTTCATCTGAAAGTAACCATGGTAACAGATGTTGGGTGAGGTTGCTGAAAGGTTCTATTTTGGAGGAAGTGGTGGTAGGTATTATATCTTGATTATTTGCCACACGCCATGATGGTTTAAAAATGTATTTGTGCAGCAGGGACAAACGACCAAACCATTAAGAAAAAAATCAGACCAGCAAGAGAAATAATAAAAATTAGAGATGCACGATATGGAATTTTAGGGCCGATAACGATAACCGATATTTATTGGTTTGTTGTGGCCGATACCAATACGATAACCGATAATATTACTCAAAAATTACTCAAAAAACATTTTGTGAAAAGTGATTTGGGGAAAGCATTTAATAAGCATAATTTTATTGCAGTAATTTTACCTACCACCAAATGATGGACAGAACTCATAATAGTCCTCAATAGTACGGCAGTCAAAAACATAACAGTAGCCTAGCCCTACAGTATGTGTGGCTCCTTTAAGTGAACCTGACGTCAGTGAATTGCGAGTGAGTGGCTAGAGAGTTTGAATCGTTTTCATTTAGGACTAAACGCTCATAAACAGCTCAGCTTGGAATAAGCTACAGTATAGCGACCAAATCAGAGTTTGTGAGGGAAACTTTCAAGGTTTAGTTTCAACTGCAGGTAACTGAATAAAGCTTCAACTCTTCAGACTGTATCTTATGTCCATCTACTCTGTTGCGCACAACCTGTTGCAGCAGAAATGAAAGGAGTTAGCCCCGAAGGTTTTAATAACTTATTATGATGACCTGTCTGGAACTGAAGCATGAATGGTTAGCATATTTCTAGGTAATAATACAAAATCCAAGCTAAAGTAATGCAAATATAATACTAAAACTAGTGCTGTCAAACGATTAAAAATTTTAATCACGATTAATCGCTGAATTCCTATAGTTAATCACGATTAATCTAGCCTGGGTGTTCCCATGCTGCCTTGCGCGCAATTTGATTCACGCTGCTAAGGCAGCCTGGAGACCATGGAGCAAATTTTCGCCTGAGATAGGGAACCAATCACAGAAGAGGGGGGAAAGCAAGACGATGATGAGCTATGCACAGACGCATTTGATAAGACATCCGTGGCACCCAATAAACGGATCTGGGCATTTTTTTCAAATACGAGAAAATGAACGTTTGGTTCCCAGACCACATCTCATTGAGAAGTGGTGGCGCCAGCCAGGCTACGATTAATCACATATTTTATCGCATAATTAAAATTCTATTATTTTGCATTTCTGAACTTTCCAGGAGTCCATGTTAACAATATAAAGCAATTATTGTATATCTTGATTAGGATTCAAATGAAAGCAAAGCAAGTTACTTCATTAACTTAACTTTAAGACGTAGGTCTATTTGATTATTTCAAATCAAATTTCAAAAGATGTGCAGCAGACCTGAGGCAACAATATAGCTAATAAAGGGCATAACAAACATAAAATACTATATTCATCATCTTTGAGTTCAGTTGAAAATAAGGAACTTTTCAACATGAGTGCACTGCCATTTTATAGGCCTACAGTCTATGGTGCACCGTCACTTGCCACACACATCAGCGCCGCACACATCAAGTTAACACGCAAACACTGGATGAACATTGGATTTTATGGAGCGGCGTCGACCAAATATAACTGAATCGTGATTTACACGGCGGCAAAGTGCGATGCTGGTGTGCAGAGTTGTATTGAAAAGAATGGAATCTAACGTACAGTAAATGAATGTCGAAAGCAGAGTGCATCGCACTCATGTCGGCATCGGTGTCCACAGCAATTTAAAACACCATTCAGCTGACCGGGAGTTCAGAACTGCGTTGGTGTTTATTGTACGAATCTACTCTTTGGCCGGCTCGTAAGCCCAAACAAGTGTGTGCAGCATGCCTTTACGTAGCCTACTAAAGGCGCATCATCAGATAGGCTAAATTTAATCTGCATCACGCCCCATTGATTCTAATGGGAAAGACAGATAGCCTAATCACACCTTGACATTACATCTAGTTATTAATTTACAGGCCATTCAATAATTTTACTAACACGGCAGTTATAAAGAATTATGTGTATGTAACTTACTCATGTCAAAACGATGTAGGCTACATTACAACCCATTCAGCACGTACTAGTAGCCACACTTACCATACCCCATGTAAAACGGTTAGCTTGCTAGCTAGCTAACTGTGGAACTTCAGTATAACAGGCATAGCCAATTATCTCACCTAGTTGTAGGAAAAAGGCTACGTTCATATTACAAGTGATAGAATGAATGTGTGACTTATGTTGAGTTGATGTTATGACATGTAAAGTTAAGCTTGCCGAACTTAGTTAAACTCAGCCACGGACAGTTTGACTGTGCCTACATTCGTGACACTCCTGTTAGTAGGCTAAACTGGAAAGAGCACATAATGGTCACATTAATCCCATAAACACACAGATAACTCTTACACCAACCTTATTTTGTGCCTTTTATTCATGTTTGTTTCAAGATTTAGTCATTTTAATCTCGCGATAAAAAAATTGACGCCGTTAAAATAGGTTTACGTTAACGCCGTTAATAACGTGTTTAACTGACAGCACTAACTAACACACAACTTAGAACTAGGCCTACTTATGTACTCGTCCCACTAACGAGTTTGTTTATTTGTTTCCCCGACCAGCGCGGTAAAGTGCAAACACACCAGCACAAGACGGCTCTAGATAGGGCTGAGCTCCGCTCTGTTAAGGTTAAATGGCGGATCATTCACGAGAGGATTTTGAGATGCACAGATTCCCAAATGAATGCATATCCACAGATTTTGTTAGAGTGGTGAAATACATTCACACCGCTGACATTATATTGAGGGAAAAGTATAGCCAACCAAGCTCAAGTAGCTCAGTGTAGCCAGACGGACCTAACGTAGGCTTAAATTAGGACTTATATAAATATCGGCGCAAATTATCGGCCAGAATTCTGTTATCGGACTGATAATAATATTTTCATTTTTTCACTAATCGGCTAATAATATATCGGCCGCCGATATCGTGCATCCCTAATAAAAATAGAATGCTGCAATAAGTTTAGTTGAATTGAATGGGTATTTCTGAACGATGGCCATAACAATAATTGTGATGGTACAGTGATCTGTTGTCTCACCACAGGTGAGATGTTAAGATGGATGATGCATAACAAATGCTCGAGTGCTTCTACATGCGTGTCTATGAGGACTCTTTACTGCAAACCAAAGTTACCCATGGCTATGGGTCCAAATGAAGTAACCTGAATGTGAAGCTCACCTTCTTGCCAGCTTGTTTCTCCACCATGGCTCCGTCTCTGTCTGAGCCTGGCTTGGCCATGGTGCTGCCACTCTCTGGCTACGGCAGCTAAGGCCAGCAGGGAGCATGCTGCACCTGCAACACACAAAACAAACAAAGAGGTCAAGAAACTGCTTCAAAAACACACACGCTCAGACATTAATAAACTGCTTATCTCGCTCACACACACTGCAGTTTTTTTGTTTAAGTGATACAGCTTGCGCTGCTGAGAGACTTAACTGCCAAATCAAAAGTAGTATAGTTTTGAAGACACCAATATGCACAAGTTATGGAAAACCTTTAGGTTAGGTGTCGTTATATTTTGGGACATCTCATTAAACACAAGTCTACAACAAATATAATGATCAATGACAAGAATGTAAACAAAAGCTATTGTCAATATATTCACATATTGTACGATAAGGTGATAATTATTGTGATAGTCCTACACACCTCATTAAGAAACTCCTGTACACACACATTTATAAACCTGTTTATGAACTCTTATACACACTTAGATACATACATGCAGACATTACAGCACATGCAATAAATGCACAGGGATTTAAAAATTAAATAAAAAAAAAAAAAAAAACTTTTCACAAATAGACCTCCAGTGAAAAAGCATCCTAATAAATTCTTTCACACAGAGACAGTTAAAAGGTACGATGTAGTCACATGATTAAAGATACTTCTTCCACAAAGATGATTTAAAACAACTACAACGAAAACACAACTTACCACTCCCTGGAATCCACACCTAACTACACTCACATGGTTGAAACCGTAGTTTACACAAACACATTATGTGTATGTGGTAACACACTAAAATTCAGTGCCAGGGGTGTGTTTTTTCTGCTAGCAGATCTATACACGCTCACCCACACACAGACAACATTGAAATTAGGATACATTCTGTCAAAGATGCCCGACATTCCCAAGCACTCAAACTTACAGCAGAAAGTGAATGAGAAAGCAGAACTAGGACCCGAGCAACGCAAACACTGGCTGATGCAGAGCAGAAAAAATAATTAAGAGCTCCAGAGACAAATGGATGGATAGACAGACACGACAGACCAGACAAACCAAAACCAGTCAACCCAACATCATTCTCCCTTTAAATCATACCCAGATGTATTTGAAAACACACACCACCCCCTCCTTCACACACAGACCACATGAAAGGCTCCGTGGCGCTTCTGCTGTTCGTAGCAGACACAACCGATCCCAAAAGCATCCCAGCACGCATGTGTACACACATAGCTTTATGAGTCTCCATTGACGACACAAGTAAACCAATAAGGATGAAGATGACTCAAGTAACCCAGTTAACCAGGGAAGTCACCGTCTACACCTTCATCATGCTTTGTCATCTTCCTTTAGCCACACACACAGGAAATGGTGACCAGGCCCCACATTGTACTACTACACTAATCTACAATACTATACACACTTGGAAATTTTGTTTGTGAGTAAGCAAGGCGTGTGTGTGTGTATGCGTGTGTCTGTGTGCGCGCGTTTGTGTTAATAAGATCAAAGGATGACTGAGGCAAGTGACATCATAGGATTCAGTTTCCTTGCAGACAGGAAATAACCAAACACAAATAAGTACGAGCGAGCGAGTGACCCTAGAATTACGGTTCATCATCTCCAGATAAACAAACATGCTTTCTACTGCCCTGAACAACCTCTGGACAGATGAACACGCCTCTTCTACTACCCAACTGATCACAGCACACGTGCTATTTGAAATAAAGGCTGTCAGTGTGCTCAGTCCTAAAAAGTCTTCACGTTTTTTTTTTAGTTGGATGCTCTTTGGTGTCAAAGTTCCGTTTTTTACTCACATTTACATGTACAAAACTGACACTGCTGCAGATTAATTTCTTGTTGAGAATGTCGCTAATGTTTTTTCTTCATCCAGGGTGCGGGCAAAAGGCATTTTATTTTTAAACATACTGCATTCTTGCCAATGTATTGCTTCATAAGTATTATTGATGTTACTGATATCAGTGACAACCTGATCACCATCTGTAGTGGGGGAGCAATTGACCTGTTGTTAAGCCCCACCCTTAGAACGCAGATGAGCCCGACAATCCAGCCTCAACTGACTTGGACATCAACTCGAACAACTCCATAGGAAACAGTGAAGAAGCATACAATTACAAATTGCAAACTGAGCATGCTTAGGTTGATTTTATTTTTAACAAAAACGCTGTGGATATAAGCTAGACAGATGGCTTCTAACACCCCATATTGGAAAATGCATATTATTTCCATGCGGTTTGGCCTTTCATTTACATCAAAACGGAGGTTTTATCACTGAAAACTATTATTTCTAAAAAAAACTTCAGGCAAAGTGGATATGTGGGAAAATTCCAGTTGCACTTTCATCAAGGGAAAACATTGTGCTTGCATTGTGATATACTGTTCCCTCCTTTGTTTAAAATCTCTGGTTGGATACCTGTTTGCTCGAGGGGTTTGCGACACCCTTTCCCAGCTGTATATAGCATGTTTGCATCATCTATGTGAACGGAATTATTATTATTTATTTTTTTAAACGAAGGAGGGGAAATATCTGTTTTCCAGAATAGCCTACCCTGCTATATATTTCGTTGTCTTAGATTTCACTATCGGGTATTGTACAAGATATTGACAGCGTAATAACTTGTTAAACAATGTTAAGGCATTTGTGGAGAAGGATGGTTCGGGTCCTCTTCCTACAGCTCACATAAGATTTTTCGTTGCTCTGATTGGTTAGGTCTATCCAATTGAGTGCAGAGGCATTTCCCCCCCTGTCAGTTGAAACACGCCCCATAATTACATCCCAATGAAGCAAACCCAGACTCAAATTCTGACTAGAATTTTGAGTATGACAACGTCAGGCTAAATCATTCTGATTTCTGAGAGCTCAACCCTCTGATACATTTCAGTATGCCATGCAGACAAAGGCTCCAAAAATAGACAGAAATACACTACAGCCAAGGCTGAATCAGTTCACAGCATTCACCCACAGCAGCCCAATTACGGAGGCACAAATTATCTGTAGACAGCGAGACAGAAACATTAACATTGACACTTCAGACCCCGAGACCAATCAGAGCACTGATACATTTCCCCGACATACACACATACATTTAAAAACCGCAAGCAACACAGACTGTGAACACACAGACGAGCGTGGACACCACCCTCTCTGTGAGCCGTGAGCACCTCAGGCCTTTAACACACCCTTCTTCATCACTTCAATACACCCTAGGTTTGCAGTCCACCACAGACTCAGTCAGTCATTTAGTCCCTCATGGTCAGAGAATCAGGCTCTACTGGTACCTCATAAAAGACCGAACCGTGCATGCGTGTTTGCAGTTGCTCAAGTAACACTGTTAGAAGAGCAGCAGCAGGCTCTCTGGTCTCCTGGCCCCATAGGTCCCTGCTGCTATGAGATCCAAAGGGCCTACAGGGGCCTCATAGCCACCATCAGCCTAGTCTCTGCCTCACTTATTAGGACACATCAGCACCTTTGCTTACAAGAGGCTGTGTGTGTGTGTGTGTGTGTGTGTGTGTGTGCGTGTGTGTGCGCGTGTGTTTCCGTGCCCTTTACTCTGCGGATGGCCATTCTCAGAAGATGAGAGCAGAGGGACTAGGCATGGCTATGGTTACCATTGCTGTGTCAACAGCAGCAGTTTGCCTTTAGTGGAGTGCATTTTTTTTTTTCTTCTGCAAGTCATTCCAGAATTGTAGTGAAGAGTGACATGAATTACATTCAGAGATCCACCAATTGAAGTTCTGGGTGGATATCGATACCGATATAAAATAACAATTTGGCTGCCGTTTTCGGTTCTTTGGTTAATATTCAAATATATGCGTGTTAATTATATCCTTTAGTAAAGTGGAAACAAATGATGGTTGATCTCATCAAAAAGTATAAGTATATATACTCTTTTGATCCTGTGAGGGAAATTTGGTCTCTGCATTTTATCCCAGGGAAAGACACACAACCTCTTCCCAGAAAACGCAAAGCCACTACCAGCCAGGTATGACAGCTGACTGGAATAACACTCAGTCAGCAGCTAGCCTGACTGTCTGGGTAGTGACGACCCAGGGGGTTGCTCCGAGGCAAGGCCTGACAGAAAAGGCCGCCTGGAGCAGAGTCTGACCGTCTGTGGTGTCTGACCATCGGGGAAAATGAAGCAACCTGGTGCACAGCATACAAAGAAAGATTGAGATAGAAACTAAAGGGAGATACGACGAGTGAGAGAGATGGGCGCAAAGAAAAAAGGTACAAAAGAAAGAGTAAGAAAGAAAGAAAGCGGGAAAGGCAGTGAGAAAGAGAGGACACGATAGCATGAGAGCGGCAGAGGCAGACAGACAACAGCACTACATAAAATGCACTGCCACCTCACGCAATATGACATAACCTAATACACCATCACACAACATGACATAACCTAATACACCATCACACAACTAGCTGACGACCTCAAAAACTACCAGACACTTCTGACCTCCTTCTCAGCCAGCATCACTGCTGCTAAGACTGCTTTCTACAATGACAAAATCAACAGCGCTACAGACACTTTCAAAACTTTTTCTCAACCTTCAAATCGCTACTCAACCCTCAGCTGCCTCCTCCTCCATCCAGCCTTACTGCAGATACCCCAGCCTCATTTTTTACAAACAAAGTGGCGGCAATCAGCAGTAAATTCTCTACATGCCCACTCAACGCATCTGGCTCAGATACGCACTCCTACAACCTCTAGGGACTGCTGGAACATCTTTTTCAGCATTCACGCCTCTCTCGAGAATGAAGTGTCCAGACTCCTGACATGCAGCCGTCCCTACCACATGCTCGCTGGACCCTATACCCTCTGAGCCTACTTCAGTCCATCAGCCCGACCATCGCTCCAGCTATCACACATGTGATCAATGCCTCGCTAATCTCCGGCACATTTCCAACAGCGTTCAAAATGGCCCGGTAACACCGTATTTAAGAAAGCTTCTCTCAACCCTGCTCAAGTCGAGAACTACCGCCCTGTCTCACTACTGCCTTTCCTATCCAAAGGCATTGAGCGAAAGCAGTCTCCAAACAGGTCTCTGACTTCCTTTCACAGAACAACCTTCTGGATCCAAATCAGTCTGGGTTCAAAAGCGGCCACTCTACCGAAGCTTGGCTCTGCTGTCTGTAACAGAAGCCTTAAAGAAGCCAGGGCGACCTTTCGGTCATCAGTACTCATTCTGCTTGACTTATCGGCTGCCTTTGCCACGGTTAATCACCGTATCCTTCTCTCTATACTTCGCTGACATGGGAATCTCGGTTCTGCTCTCTCCTGGTTTGAATCCTACCTCACAGGGGCTTCGTTTAACGTATCATGGCTTGGTCAGCTATCCGCACCTCACCATCTAACCACAGGGGTCCCCCAGGGATCAGTGCTGGGCCCCCTCCTCTTTGCTATCTACACCACCTCCTTGGGACAGATTATCCGTTCGCACGGCTTCTCATACCACTGCTATGCAGACGACACACAGCTCTATCTGTCCTTTCCACCTGACGACCCCTGGTTTCAGCACGGATCTCGGATTGCCTTTCAGACATAGCTACATGGATGAAGGCACACCACCTCCAACTGAACCTCTCAAAGACTGAACTGCTGGTCATCCCAGCTAAACCTACCATACACCCGACATCAACATCAAATTTGACTCCCTGTCTGTTTCACCGACCAGGACTGCAAGAAATCTAGGAGTTGTTCTTGACAACCAACTAAACTTCTCGGATCATGTTGCCTCAGTCGCCCGGGCATGCCGTTTTGCACTCTACAACATCACGGAAAATCAGGACTTACTTGACTCAAGATGCTACCCAACTTCTGGTTCAGGCAATTGTCATCTCACGACTTCGACTACTGCAATGCCCTCCTGACAGGTCTCCCAGCCTGCGCAGTGAAACCACTTCAGATGATCCAGAAGCAGCGGCGCCGCCTGGTCTACAACCAACCCAAAAGGGCACATGTTACCCGCTGCTCATCCAGCTACACTGGCTACCTATGGCGGCCCGCATCAAATTCAAGTCTCTAGCGGCTTGCCTACAAAGTAGTCTCGGTTCTGCTCCCACCTACTTGAATGCCCTCATACAGACTTACACTACCTCCAGACGCTAAGGCGCTCCTCTGATCTAACGGCCCCTAGCTCTACCACCGGTGCACGCTCAAGCCAATCCAAACTTTTCTCATCTGTTGTTCCTCGTTGGTGGAACACACTGCCAGTTCCTACAAGGGCAGGGACATCCTTTTCCACTTTCAAAAAACTCCTGAAGACCCAGCTCTTTAGAGAACACCTACTCTCATAGCAACACTTACAACAAGTCTTACTGATCCTAGCACTCACCAGCCGTTTTAAACTGACAAGTAACTGTTAAAAACAGCACTCACTCACGCACTTATTCTTACTGTACTCTAATGTTTTTGTGTTTTTTAAACTGTCCTAAAATTGTGAGAATTGTTCTAAAAACGTACTGTTTACCATGTTGTTAGTCGCTTTGGTTAAAAAGCGTCAGCCAAATGTAATGTAATGTAATGTAATGTAACATGACATAACCTAATACACCATCACACAATATGACATAACCTAATACACTATCACACAACATGACATAAATGAATGCAACAGCATGACACCTTCAAACAATTATTCCAGGAGGACGTGCTACAGCACAGTACAAAACGACAGAAGTGTTGTCTTCTCACCAACACCGCTATAGATGATGCTCTTCCACATAACACAAGATGTCTAATGGGTCATTGAATCACAAAAGCAGAAGCTCTCGAGGAGAGCATGATGATATAACGTAACACAATCTAACAAGGAGGGGAAGTCTAGGCCTCATGTTAGCACCACTGTATGTGATTATGTGCTGCCCTCAACACATGTTGACACAATGTTGTTCAACACAATGTGATAACATAATATACAGTAATACACAATATCAATTCACCTTAGCATAATCTAAGAAGGAGATATGGTCTACTAGGGCTGAAATGATCACGGGTAACTTGAATAATTTGTAGTGCCGTCAGTTAAATGCGTTATTAACGGCGTTAACGTAAACCTATTTTAACAGCGTCAATTTTTTTATTGCGAGATTAACGTTCTTTTGGTGTAACAAACTTTGTAGTTTTTTCACATGCTGTTGCAACAACTAGTAACGTTAGAACAACTACAACACCACACTGGATCTAGCTAGACCCCCCCTTTTAGGGGAACGGGAACTGTTTGGATAATGGAAACCTATGCTGCATCAAAGTGGGGAGCGAAAAGGGCTTATACTTACTAAATCTTGAAACAAACGTGAATAAAAGGCACAAAATAAGGTTGGTGTAAGAGTTATCTGTGTGTTTATGGGATTAATGTGACCATTATGTTCCTATTTTCTGCTCTTTCCAGTTTATAGCCTAGCCTACTAACAGGAGTGTCACGAATGTAGGCACAGTCAAACTGCCCGTGGCTGACTAAGCTCGGCAAGCTTAACTTTACATGTCATAACATCAACTAAACATAAGTCACACATTCATTCTATCACTTGTAATATGAACGTAGCCTTTTTCCTACAACTAGGTGAGATAATTGGCTATGCCTGTTATACTGAAGTTCCACAGTTAGCTAGCTAGCAAGCTAACCGTTTTACATGGGATATGGTAAGTGTAGCTACGTGCTGAATGGGTTGTAATGTACAGTTTCGACAGGAGTAAGTTGCATACACATAATTCTTCATAACTGCCCTGTTAGTAAAATGATTGAATGGCCTGTAAATTAATAACTAGATGTAACATCAAGGTGTGATTAGGCTAGCTGTCTTTGGAATCAATGATATATAATAATGTTAACTTGTTTTCCGCTAAAATGGGGCGTGATTCAGATTAAATGTAGCCCATCTTTATTATGCGCCTTTAGTAGGCTACGTAAAGGCATGCTGCACACACTTGTTTGGGCTTACAAGCCGGCCAAAGAGTAGATTCGTATAGTAAACACCAACACAGTTCTGAACTCCCGGTCAGCTGAATGGGGTTTTAAATTGCTGTGGACACCGATGCCGACATGAGTGTGATGCACTCTGCTTTCGACATTCATTTACTGTACATTAGATTCCATTCTTTTCAATACAACTCTGCACACCAGCATCACACTTGTCACACTTGCCGCCGTGTAAATCACGATTCATTTATATTTGGTCAACGCCGCTCCATAAAATCCATTGTTCATCCAGTGTTTGAGTGTTAAAAACTTCGGCGCTGATGTGTGTGGCAAGTGACAGTGCACCATAGACTGTAAGCCTATAAAATGGCAGTGCACTCATGTCGAAAAGTTCCTTATTTTCAACTGAACTCAAAGATGATGAATATAGTAGTTTGTTATGCCCTTTATTAGCTATATTTCTGAATATATTGTGTTGCCTCAGGTCTGCTGCACATCTTTTGAAATTTGATTTGAAATAATCAAATAGACCTACGTCTTAAAGTTAAGTTAATGAAATAACTTGCTTTGCTTTCATTTGAATCCCAATCAAGATAAGCAATGATTGCTTTATATTGTTAATATGGACTCCTGGAAAGTTCAGCAATGCAAAATAACAGAATTTTAATCATACGATAAAATATGTGATTAATCGTGATTAACTATAGGAATTCAGCGATTAATCGTGATTAAAAATTTTAATCGTTTGACAGCACTAATAATTTGATTACAAAAAATGATCCGAGGCAAATTCTCTGCCTCGAGGCTTCGTTTAATTCCGATCACTTGCGTTATGTGGCCTGTTCAGCTCTGGGGTCATTGTTTCACACGGACTGTTATCACTGACGCGCACACCACTTTCAGAATTAAGTTGGCGTGATGACAGAGCCAAGAAAACGTCCTTAAAAGGAAGAGAAGATCCAACATTTTGGGATCATTTCAAGACAACAAGGTGCAATGGGTCCACTGCAAAGCAAAACTGATGACTCACAACAGCACGTCAACGATGATTCAACATTTGAGTGCCGAAAGCATCCAGTACGCTCACCAAGCGTCGCAGACACAAGGCAGCGTAAACATTGAGGTTAGCTGATTTAATGTACTACCGCTAGTTAGAATACGGTATTTGTAACAGCTTTAGCCTAATGATAGCTGCAGCTCCAAGGTCTACGCGCATTACTCTGAAGCATAAGATTAACTTAGACCTGCTGTCTACCATCACAAGGGATAAGATGCATGTTACAACATCGACATCTAAGGACTGTGTTTAGTTTTGGTGTGGCATTAATGATAGAATACAAAAGCGTTTATATAACTATCCATATACAGCATGTTCCTTCTGTTACAGATCTATGCTTCGCTGTTACAGATCTATGTTTCTCTGTTACAGATCTAGGATGCACTTTGCCAAACTTAAGTGCACAACTGTATCAATAAACTTTCAGCAAGCTCACATTTCCAGCCAGACAGGCATCTTTCAGACTCCATTTGCCCACAATAGTTCAGTGTTTCTAGTATGTTTTCACTGGCCTCTTTGGCTATGGCAGCAGAAGGATAGAGTCTTTGGCTCTTCCAAGAGGATGAGTAATGCTCAGCATATTTACAGTGATATTATTACACTTCACAGCTCTGGAGCCTCATATGCAGCTCCACAGGCCTCCTTTCCATTTCCATTTATTAGTGTAGCTAACACTTTCATCAAAACCAAATTGCAAGTAAGAAATATCATCCACACACAGATTTTTTCAGTAGAGATTTTCATTTAAAGGATACGGTAATTTTTTAACATAGATCTCCATTTCTCAATGTCACCGAGTTATGTCGGTACGAAGAAAATGAAAACAATTGGTTTTACCTAGCTCGAGTTGCTTTAGCCAACAGCTAAAACAGTTAGGCAGCTACAGCGCTATACTGTGGGTGCATAAACATAGCGGCTCATGAACATACCCCCAGAGTGTAGCATCTTTTTTTGCCCGTACAGACAGTACTCAGTGACCTTGGGAAACAGAGATCTATGTAAAAACTCACCATATTTCTCCTTTAATTTTCTTTTAGCCTAGGACTAAGCACTAACTATTTTAGTGACGGAAGACGAGAGCCCAGCGTGCTCAGAGCTATATGGGATCATGAGATCCACAGTGCTCATCCCGATCTCTGGATTTGCACTGGTATCAAAGTCATTTTAGGCAAGTCCCTCCACTCGGCGGCCATATTGCAATGCATTTTGGCCACTTATCGGGCATCTATTCCAGGCAAAAAGGCTTTACGACACCAACCTTGCTCCAGTCACACGTGATTGGCACAATGTTTTTCACAACACACCACATGATTGGCACAATGTATTCACATGTTGAATTTTTTGCCACGGAAGGGGCGGGATATGTAGACAACTGCTATATTGCTGTTACAAACTAACTCAATGCATTTCTATGGAGGATTTTTTGAGTGCTGTGTCTCCTCATTAGAAAGCCTATGCTGGTATTACAAGCCGTTGTCCAGCCATGCCTGATGACGCTATACTTCGGCAAGCTGGACACACAGGAAATGACTTTGTTTACATGGACCGAGTCAGGTCAACCCAGCATGTGGGCAGTCAGCGGAATTACACTAAGGGTGATTTAGGGTGTGATGGCACGTTAAGCACAACAGTCTCCTTCTCTCTCTCTCTAGAAGAACCTTTACGAAACACGCACACACACACACACACACACACACACACTTTTACATGAAAAACACAGACGTCCGACAAGGCCAAATGCCATGTTTCACGTTATTGATATTTTAACGAAATTCATCACGCGAAGAATGCTGGCAGTAATGAAGTGGTGGCATGCGTACATATGCCCAGATGCTTTGCATGCTTTCACAACAGAGAGCATCAGCAAAGGCTTTATATGAAACACACACACACACACACACACACACACACACACAAATGGGGCCAATGTGAAAAATGTGACTGAAGGCAGGTGGGCCTGGCATGGCCAAAACATCACAAATAATCTGATCAGAAAATGCCCAGATGGGCTCACACGCGCACGTTACAGAGCACTTCAAACAAAATACAGGGAAGGTTCAAGGGAAGGGAAGGAGAGCAAGCAAGGTGACCGATTACTTCAGTATTTGAGGAATGACCAACACAGCCAGAGTTCTCAGCACCTTCAACATCTCCACTACTGCACACAACTTCATCAAAGACAACGACACAGCTCATCAATGCTCAGACTGAGGACAACTGTTCAGCAAAAACACAGTGAGCTGATTACCAACACCACAGAAGACGAATGATCAAAGATAATACAAGACAGTGGTTATCCAATGCAAACACAGAGGTTGATTAAAAGTCTTATAACTTCGTCAACCAAAGACAACATTTCTACAATTTTGTAAGCACCCCAGAAGGCTATTTACTAGAAAAGACCAATCAATAAAAACATTAGAGATTTGTTGACCTACACCATAAATACTGATTTTAAGATCTAACACAGCCTCTCTCAAACTTCTTTGACCTGAGGCCCGGTCATGGCAGACTTTGAGGTGTCACAGGGCCCACAAACACGATTGTAAGGATTCAGGACAATCTTTTGTGCAGATAGGCGTAATTCACTGATCTGGAGATCTTTATTAAACAGGAAGAATAATTAGGCTACAATAGCTTTTGGCCATGTTATATTCGGTCAGTCTGAGACATGCCGATTTTATGTCGGTCAAATGCACTCATGCTCCGCAATTGTAACACCCAGCTGAGTTTGCAAAGTTTGAAGAAGCTAGCAACCAGGCCAACACTCAGGGCTGGATGTGGGGCTACTGAGTTTTTCTATGCAGCAAACGCTGTGCTTTGCCATAGGCCTACTGTGTGGAATTTACTAAGCGGTCACTTTATTAAAAGTATTATTTTAGTAAAAAACTTTTACAAAAAACGAATCCCGATTACCAATCCGCTTCTGTCTGGGACTTTTGCTAAATGCATGAAATACAAGCCTTACAGTAAAAGACGGATAGGCTACATTCTGATCCTATAATTAACGAAAGAAATTGTTTATTTTAAGACCGAGGAGAAAGACGCATTTGGCGCTCGCTGAGCGGTAGAATGTCCTAGTCGTAACCGAACAATAATAATTCAATAGGACTATTTTCTGCTAAAACATTAGGCTACATTTTTTACGTCCAATGTAGGCTATAGGCCTGCGAGACGTGTAGGCTACAAAAAGGGGGGGGGGGTCAGGGTTCCATGTTCCATATGTGTTGTGCATGCATTACTTGAAAAGAACTAGCTCCAGTTATGCATGAACAGTGAAGGTAACAAACTCTTAAAAATGTGAAAAACGTGAACTTGAAGAAGTGCAAATTTAACAATAGGCTATGAACTATGAAAATTGAACAACTTGAAGCTACATCCATCATGTGTGAACATGCTTAACAAAACATGGGAACATGGTAACAAAACATGGGAACTAAATGTGCATTACGAATACAGTGGGAGCCCTGTGCTTATTTTCCTGCAACAAGAAGTTTCCATCTGGGGGTGATGGAAGACAGTGACACCCTCAGTGTGTTTGAAATGTCCAGTTGATTGCGCAATTTGGTCTTAGTTGCAGTCATTGCCGAAAACCCGGCCTCGCATAGATACGTCGTGGGAAATGGTAGCAACGTTTTCAGCGCTTTTACGGCCATCTCGGGATATTCTGCTTTGGGTTTCATCCAAAAACCCGCCAGAGAGGTTTCCTCATAGCACACACTCTTAAGACCACAGTCATTTGCAATTTCGATCTTCCTCCTGCTGACAAGTTAGGACTATTCGGGATATTGACAAATGGGTTGCGGACCCACTCATTGGTTTGCCGTGGATCTTTGGAGGATGGGAAGTAACGCTCAAACTCATTTGAAAGCGCAACAAGGTGATCGCGCACCAGCTGCGAGAGAAAGGGCCCTGCCTCAGTCTCTCCCAAAACCCCCACTACTGTTTGGAACATATCAAATACACCCCGATCCACTCGTCGTCCCCACAAATCAAGCTTGGCTTTAAATGCAGCGACTTTATCTGCCAGTTTAAAGACAGTAGTCATTCTCCCCTGGAGTGACAGGTTGAGGTCATTAAGCAACCCGAATAGGTCACACAGGTAAGCGAGTTTTGACACCCAGTCCTCATCACTAAAATATGCAGCTAACGGTGACTTTTTTTTCTGTAAGAAATCTCTGCAGCGGCTCTCGCAACTCAAACACTCTGGCCAGTGACCTGCAACCAACCAACTTGGATAGCGTACCACGGTGACCCCATTCACGCTCTCTAACAACTGTGCCTCAATATCTATCCTCTTATTTAGTTTGCACGCATTTTTTTTTTAAAACTCATGTAGTAGGCTACGGCCCGGTTATGAATGTCCGCTGCGGCCCGGTGGTTGGGGACCGCTGGCCTAATGGATGCATTTAACAGGAATTTGGATTTAACTTTTTCACCGCAAAACAGACGCCGTTTTCATATATGGTGGAGCACCTAATCGCTATTAGCACTTCTCCTCCCCCGTGTTTGCTTGATAGCCTACTCCCACTTTTCCCTCGCCCTCCCATAAATTCATCAATGCATATGAAAATATGTTCCATGGTAGCATGTTGAAATGTATCATGAAAATTGTTCTTATATCTTTAGTTGGATATTGAATGTGAAGAAAAAATGGGTGTTCCATAATTTGATACTGCAGCTGAAGTTAGACTTGAAGAAGAATCTGTCTCCTCACCGGTTCCATGTTTTAAACAGCCATTTCATTATTGATAAGTTGATTGCCTTTCTATATTAACATGTTCTATCAAAGAAAAGATAAAAAATAACTATTTGTGTCTGTGCTGTAAAATGGTTAGAAGAAATGAAATCGGAATTGGCTAAAATTGGTATCGGCAGGTCAAACTCTATGAAAAATCGGAAATCGGTATCGGCCCAGAAAATTGCAATCGGTGCATCTCTATATCTAACAGATACAAGAGGACTGTAGCCCTACCAGTCCATTAAAGACACTCCACTCATGAGAAGGGAGGATCAGGCAACAACACCAAAGACCATCTCCACCTCATAAGAGAGCTGCTGGTAAATTCCACCAGAAGACCACCAGTGTCTCTGTTACAGTAGGCTGCTAATCAACTCCATCACAGAAGACTGCCGGAGAGTTAGACAGAAGATGCCAGCATATCTATACCAATACATAAGTTGCATGTGCACAGGCTCACACTCAATAGATCACATACGGCCAGACACACACCCATTTATCTTACAAATACATGCACGCATGTCTGCGGCCAGTTTCACTTCAGAGCCGGCGCACAGGCAAGCTGCCGCACACACACTTGAGCGAGTGGCGTAGAAGTAAACCCAATGCTCTGCCTTTGCCTGAGCAACCGTTGCTATGGCACTCTGCAAGAAACCTTTCTAGCACTGCGTCAATTTGGGTATAGGTGTAGGAGGTCGTGTGTGTGGACAAGTGTGTATGTGTGCGCGCACGGCACGCCTCACCACAGAGAGCCAACAGAACCACTGGTCTGTGTGTCTGTGGTTATTCTGTGTTTATATGCCATGTGAATGGAGAAATGTACCTGGGCGTCATACATCTTTTTTCCCCTTCTCTCTCTCTCTCACACACAAACACAAGCATATGCAAGTGAATACACACACAGGCACACCCACCACCCCATCCATTCACATACACATTCATGCATATGTGTGCACTACCATACACAAACACAAGCATATGTGCATGTGCAAGAGAATACCCACACACACACAGGCACTCACAGAGCGTGTATAGAGCTAACAGCCTAAGCCGAGAAGAAACATGATTCCTCAGACTGCAGAGGGACACAGATGGACTAAGAATAGCAGATTTCTCTCTCTCTCTCTCTCTCTCTACTTCCCCCCTTTTCTCTCCATCTCTTGCTCACCCTTCCTTCTCCATCCCCCTCTCTCATTCGGCACCCTGCCCCCTTTCCGCTCTTTCGCCATCTCTCGCTCCCGCTCCCTCAATCCCATCCTCCCCCTTTCTCTGCTTCGCTCTCCAATCACACACAAGCACGCACAGGCCATGTGCTTAACAAACGTGTTTGGAACGTGGAGCTTCCAACAAGATGGCTTGTGTTACGTATCCTCGGTGTGGGTGTGCCCCCCTCTCCTGTGTGTGTGTGTGTGACGTAAATAACATACAATGCCAGCCGGCAACATGTGGCTTGTGTTCATATAAAACTGTTATATACACACACATCCGATGGATTATTTTTAATGTGCTTTGCACTTGGATTATGTGTGCATCTCTATGTATGAATGATCACGCGTGTGTACGTTAATGCATGCATGTGGCTCTCTTGACGACAGACTGGATTTAGATATGGGCTTTAAAATATCTCTCTCACACACATACACACACAAAATCAGCATTATAAAGCCACACCCATCACCCTGAGACTGTCCAATCAGAATGCTAGCTCCATGGCTGAGGCAACAAAGAGGTAAAAGCCCAGCTATTATCCCTTCCTCCCCTGCTTAATCTCCACCCTCCGTCTCGCTACCTCTCCCTCCTTCGTTTCCTTCTCTTGCCCCTCCCCCTCTCTGTCTCTCACACAATTTCTGCCCTGCTGCTCTACACACAAAGAGTCTCACGCATACCAATATATTTTGAGAGAGAGAGAGAGAGAGAGAGAGAGAGAGAGAGAGAGAGAGAGAGAGAGAGAGAGAGAGAGAGAGAGAGAGAGAGAGAGAGAGAGAGAGAGAGAGAGAGAGAGAGAGAGATTTCTGCTTGTCGCCCTAGAACTGTCTGTTTAAATCATACAACTGGGGGGAAAAAACCAACAACATCCCAGTATGTCCCAATGTAGACAGTAATCCCTCACCACAACATGGAGCTCCCAATGAGTCTCTCTCTCTCTCTCTCTCTCTCTCTCTCTCTCTTTGATTGCATAACGCCTTTAGCCTGGACATCTAAGAGGGAGTATTGGTATAGGTAGTAATTTCAGAAACATGGGAGAGATTTAAAGTAAGGACGCATGGGGGTACACGAACAAACACACACACGGCCTATTGAGACTACTGCTGAGGACCAGATAACAGAGCACTGGTCTAGGAAGACCAGTTCAATATCAGCGTGTCAAGGACCAGTTCAAGATCAGGGCAGTATTCCCTAGAGAGCACTAGCGCCTCGATGATAATTAGGTTAAAGGAGAAATCTGGACGATTTTTACATGGATCTCAATCGCTATACAAGATCCACGTAATACTGTTGATAGGAAAAAGTGATCTACAATGCTAGGCCTGGGGGCAGAATCTAAACGTGCCTTTTATGCCTGCCTAACTGCCTAACAGATTCAAGACAGTACAAACTTTGAATTTAAACAGTTCCGTTACAATAATGAGTGGAAAACGCATCGTTTTGTCACGTAAGGACCCTGTTCATGTTGCACAGACCTAATGACATTTTGAGTCTGTTAAGAGGCAAAAAGGCACATTTAGATGATGCCCCAAGGCCTAGCATTGTTGCTCACTGGGAGCACTGGCCATTAGCTGCAGCTACTCCAGTTCGGTAGCACCGATTTTGGTCGTTTTTTTCCCCCCTATCGACGGTACTTCAGTTTAAGACCACAGCACTAAGGCAGTAGATGTTGGGTGTTGGACATGGACCTGCAGTGTTCCGTGCAGCACAGAGCATGTTCCGACCAGCCTGTTTTGACTCCAGGCCAGGGATACCCTCAGAACATTCTGACAGCATGGGTCCACGAGACTCCACTCCAGTTACACTACTCTTACTGTGTGTATGTGTTTCCATATGTGAAAATGAAAAAATAAACAAAAGCAGCCTAGACTGACTAGGCGTCTATGATGGTAGGTCCTTCCCTGTTCACACACAGAGAACACAAATAAATTACAGGGAAGGTTTTAACTCACTAACATAACGCTGATAAAACCAGCAAAGCGCGCGCATGCGCACACACACAGTCAAAGAGAACTGCATAACATGCAGATGCAGGATTAGAGAGACATTTTAGAAAGAACGAGAGAGAAAGGGTGGGGGGACAGAGAGAAAGACAGATGAGGGTGGGGGATGGGGGAGAGAGAGAGAGAGAGAGAGAGAGAGAGAGAGAGAGAGAGAGAGAGAGAGAGAGAGAGAGAGAGAGAGGGGGGGGGCATGTGATTGGAGTGAACGAGAATGATGCGCATTTTTTTAAAAGCCCATCATATGCTGCTCCTCCCAATGTAGGTTAACGACTGGCTCCTCCACGCCAGGGAGAACAATGCACCCTTCAACACACCACGACTGAGGAGGGAGAGAAAATGTGTCAGGACAGAGGGCCAAGGATAGCAGGGATTTTTAACACACACACACAAAAATTAAAGGCAGCAGACAGCAGCTGAGAGGGGAAAAAGGCATCACTTATCACTAGGAACCATTGGCAGGGCTGGACCAAAAGCCATGTGGAGAATCTGGTTTATACCGGGGAGAGAGAACTGGCCAAGACCAAGTGCTCTGGATCTGGCTTAAACCAGAGCCAGGGTTAACCATGTGCTAAAGTACAGGGGTGGGGGGGGTATTCTACCTTCACTCCTTTCTTCACACACACGAAAGAAAAAAATCAAGGTGATGTCTTACTACGCTTCCAACCCAGGCAAGCACACACGCACAAGCAATTTACAAGGAGGAATTGCGGGATGTGGATGTGTGTGTGCACGTGAGGGAGAGAGGAGAGGAGTGGAGTGAGTGTGTGTGTCACAGAGGGTGTTAGTTTCATTCACATTTCCCTCTTTCACACTCAGTCATTAACTCTTTCCTAACACTTTTCCTCCTTCAGTCATATGAAGACACACAGAAACACACACAGGGTTTCATTCATTTTTACGTGCATTTTTTTGTACATTCACGACTCCCACTCAACTATTTACGCCCACACAACACACACACACCAACTCACATGATTCCAGAGGCACTGATGAACTTAGTATGACCCAGGCTGAGAACAGCCTAGCTTAGCATTAGACACACACAGTTTTTTCCACACTATCCTGGACTATCCTGGCATCCTGATGGTGGGCCAGTAGGATTGACTGTCTCACAGAGCTCATGCAGAGCAGCTAATTTTGCTGGTTATGCTTCACGGTGTACAAGCTTTACAAAGAGAGATTCAACCGCAGTGAAAACGCATGCACTAGACTAAAACACCAGATGTTAATGTCTCAAGGAACTGCCACACACACACACACACACACACACACACCTGTGATGCGTTCTCAGTCATGGGCATATCCCCTGTGTAGTCTTCACTTTACTCATTAGAGCACAAATAGACACTGTAGTGTAGTGAGGTGGTTTGAGCTGTTGCTCTTAGCTGCAACGGGACAAATCAACAACTGCTGTTACTCACATCAGTCTACTACTGTGTGTGTGTGTGTGTGTGTGTGTGTGTGTGTGTGTGTGAGAGCGACAGTAGAACTGTATGCATCTTGCTGCAGTTACGAGGAGTATCTCAAAGCACCCTGAGGTCAAGAGAAATACACATATACACACACAGTGTACACAATGTCATGCAGTTGTGTGCGTCTGTGTGTGAGTGAGGGGGTAGAGTGCAAAAGTGTGAGTGGGCACATGTGCATGTAGTCTACACACACACACGGTGCCCGCTGAAGCACTCAGTAATCGACTGTGCCACCACACACTGCAACCGTTACATGTGGAGGAACCCACAGAGTCAGAGAAACACAGAGACAGACAGACACACACAGAGAGAGACAGAGACAGACACAGAGAGAGAGAGAGAGAGAGAGAGAGAGAGAGAGAGAGAGAGAGAGAGAGAGAGAGCGCAAGAGACTGTAGAGAGAATAGCAGAGAAGACCAAGTCTTTCTCTTTCCTTTTTGTAGATCTCAGAGAGACAACAAAACAGTGGCCTAAAAGACAAAGAGAGAGAGGGTACAACAGGGTACACGGAAGAAAACATGAGCGAAAAAGCAGCAATAGAGTCATACAGGCATAGAAAAAAATAAAAATAGACCCAGAAAGACACAGAGAGAAAGATAAGATTCTCACTCTCTTGTGCAAGTGTGCTTGTGTACACACACACACACACACACACACACACACACACACACTTCTCCACTGAGAAAAAGTTTTCAGAACACCGAGACACAGAGCACGGAAGCAAGACAAGGCCTTTCATTTCAGTTTACTGAGCCACTATAAGCTTTAGCCCCGTCAACAAGCTCCAGCCGTGTCAACAAGCACTGGGCCTACATCACAATCGACGATCCTTGAGGATGGAACAAGGAGAATCCATCTCCAGCCGCTATGGTCAGTGGACAGTCAAGTGACCACACACACACACACACACACCTAAGGGCTAGGTCAAGGCTATGTCCATGCCATCAAGTCTAAAGACTTGCGCTGAAGCCAAAGGCATGTTCTGGTCACAAGTCGCAAATGATGCTCTGAAAATGCTTTGCCTAACGGCTTCTATACACAGTTGCGTTCCGTCAACGCATGCCAGTGGGTGTTCCCAACGGTAGCTATGCAAATGACTTGAAGTATAACAGTAATTTGATTGGTTGGTGCCGTCCTTCGATTGGCTTGATTGGCTGGTGCCGTCTGTCGGTGCAGCAACAGCTGAACTTCTTCTTCGACATAACGGACCCACAATTCAGTTCGGCAACCGATGACGTGAGCCCATGTAAAGTGAATGGGATGCGTCTCCAGCACTGCAACTCACGCAGCTGTGTGTAGAAGCCGAAAGAGTGTTAAGTCTGAGACCATGGGCATGTTCAGGCTCCAAATCACACCTGGTGCGACAATATGTATAGTAGTATGTTCATGACCGCATGCCAGTCAGACACAAAGGTTTCTAAAGCAACTCTGCAACAACTTAAGATTTTTTTTTTATAGAAGACAAGCAGTTTTGTAATCGTCTCCCAGTTCATTGCCAACTACATGTCTTTATCAGTGTCTGACAACCGCTCATGTTTGCAAGGTGTCCACATGGCTCTCAGGTAGTTGCTAGTTCTAACCCAAAACTCAAGGCTGCTGCATTACAGTACATCTGATTTGGTTTGCCTTTGACACACGTTGGAACGTGATGAAGCAAAAGAGTGGCAAGGGGGCTGTGGTGGCGTGAGGGGAATCCCATCAGACTCACTAAAAGCCCCTGGCATGACCAGAGGGATTCCACTTCTGCTTTTGGGAGACACCTCCAGCTTCAGACCACTCACGAAAATAAGCTAGTTGCAACAGACTCTGGCAAACTGTGGCTGAGCCTTGTTTTGTTTTCTTACTTGTTTTGATTTTAAATATAACTTTGCTGCTACCACAAAGTACAGCCCCAATCAAACCTCCAACATTGCTTTTAAAAACATAGCCTATAAATCTGGCTTCAATTAGGAATCTTCTGGAATAAACTTTACTTTATTTTCTAAGAAATAATAATCTAGGAATCAAAATTGTTGGCAATTAATATTTTGATTAATTGTTGCAGCTCTTATTGGAGAACAAAGCATGAGCAAAATCACTCAAAACTGTGGGTCTCCTTCCACAAAATACCAATCACCTCACTCACTGTGGAAGTATTAATACTGTAATACAAGTTCTTCAACTCAATACAATATATTGCCCTGTTGACAGAAAAACTCAAAAATGTGTCCTGAATTTGTGCAAGTCTCTAAATTTGGGACATCACCAAACAAACTCTAAGCAGAACATTTAATCTAGACGGCATCCTCTGTCCCTGCATCTTCGCCCTGGAACAAGCTCAGGAATCAACCATAAAACACTCGCCTGAGCACACCACCATCACAACAAGCCACGTAACAGACAGAGCAGCCAGATGCACACGCCAGAAACACAAGCCAACTCAACACAGAGAGAACAGAGCACACTGAAAAATGGGACACACCTGAAGGAACTCCTTGTGCTCCAAACAAACAAGGAAATCGGCTGTTTAGTTTAGGCCATGTGTGTATGCATGGGGGACGCACCACAAAGGTATGTTGGTGTGTGTGTACACGTGTGTATATACTGTATACTATATGCGCAATAAAAAGGACAGGAAAGAAAGGCGTGTGCATGTGTTGGCGTGCGGGGCCTGGGACCCATGCATGGTTGTGTGTGGGACTGGGTAAGGCACATCCAGATGAAGAGAAGCAGTGTTGCAGTTCCTGGCAGCGGTCCCTACGTGCCTCATCACAACCCCTCAGTGCGGGCTGCGCATCCCACGTGGGGAGATGTATGCATGTATGTATGTATGTGTATCTACATATAAAAAAAAAAAAATATATATATATATATATATATATATATATATATATAAAAAAAAATATACACATATACACACACACATATATAGCGGCCGGTCAGGCCCGTGAGGAGCCCCATCTGCAGGTGCCCTTTACGGCTCACACTCACTGCTTCGCCCCCATAGTTTCAGGGTAGTGAACCTGCGTGTGCGTGTGCGTGTGTGTGTGTGTGTAACCTATATTTAACCCCAAAGAGCCTTCGGATGAAGTTCAGGAGGGGGAAATCCCAAAAACTAGCTTCAGAAGATCTTTTCTGCCCAAGCTCAGTGTAGGGGACGCCATAGTATTGGTGTGGAATCGAAGGGGCAGAATGGTTTGACAGAAACTAAGAAAAGCATGACATTTGTGACATGCTTCTCCCCCTCGCGCTCACTCTCTCACACACAGACATCAAATTAGTTAAAGAGGAAAGAGAGAAGTTAGACACATCTGGAGGAAAAAGCCAAAGAAACTGTCAACAAAGCCAAGCTGAACACAACAACTAGATTTTGTACAGAAATTGCAGGGAATCTCAGGACCCTTCCAGCACCAATACCAGTGCCAAATCACTGTCCCAGCAGCGACAATAATTGTTCCTACTATGGGGCAAATTTGTGTGTGTGTGTGTGTGTGTGTGTGTGTGTGTGTGTGTGTGTGAGGTTGAATCTGCTTTGCTGATGAATTTCATAGGTCCCGTCACCAATGAGAGTGCTATTTGAATCAGCCATGATCTTTAAGGTCATCGAGAGTCTGATGTAAGGACATGATTGAGTGCAGAAGTACTGCAGATATTTCTTAGAATCTGTTCTGGCCTTTACTGTTCCAGTACGCTATAGCCTGCAGCTCAGGTCAAACTGTTTCAGTCCTGGTCATGCATAATCCTGCATTCTGCACAATAAGTCTTAAATCCAATTTAGTCTGGGGCAAAATCTCAATTTATCCTGGCCTACATCTTACTACTACTACAGGATAACAGCAACCATAAAATGTGCTAGAATTGTAAAGATTTTAAAGTGTACCATCACAGAACCATCATAAAAGGATTTAAATGTATACCTACGAGGAAGTAGGGGAATACACAAAAATACATCAATCTGACCTGTTCTATGTGATGACAATTCCATTACATTCTATATACAACAATGTTCAATTCAAGCTTCCCTGTCTGTTTTTCTGACAGACATACAGTGCCATAAAACAGTCATTAAAAAAAAAAAAAGCACTCCGCCATGTGTGACCTCAATCTTGACAGACACACACACTTTGAGGCTGTTTAAGCCAGGTGTCTGCCGACTCAAGGCGGGACTGACTGACGGGTAACATGGTTGTGTTAAGAACGCTGATAAGCCAGTCTACTGCTAATGCTACATTAGCCCCATTTGGGTTAACCTCTAAGCTGCAGCTGCACTTCCCATTTCATTAGTGTACACTAACCAGCAGCATCCACTTGCTTGAGCACCTTTCCAGCCTAGATTTAGCTGGGTTCTGCCTTGTCTGCTGAGGTTCCTCAACCTCCCTTTACCTGCTTTACTAATGTTTTTTTATGTGGTGAAATGCCATACTATGAGCAAGTGTTGACCGTTTGTGGATACAGGACCAATTTACATGTAAATAGACATGTTTTTGATTCTATTCCACAAGGATGCTAAGATGCTAAGAACAGCAAGGTCATGGGTTTTATACCCTGATTGCACACATATGGTTGGAAGGCAGTATAAATACCTATGCTATTACTGTAAGCTTCATTTGGATTAAAAAAAAAATGCACACTGTACAATTCTCCTCTAGGCATCGGGCCCAGTAGAAGAGAGTCAGCTCTCTGTTCAATGAGGCCGATGTGACTAGCTTCGTTTGAACTCATCAACTCGTTTGGCTAACTCGATTTCGCTCTCACTGGGAACACTACAGAGCTGGAGATGAAACAGCTGACTGTGGAAAGACTTCATACACTCCAGTGTTAATTGTGCATGTTCAATGCTGCAATCAATACCACAATATTCCAGTGCTAAAATAGTGCAATGGAAAACATTAAGGACTACTTTCCCTATGGATTAGGCAACGCTAAAGATTCCCATTAAAAAAAAACAACATTTAGTCTAGGACTAAGATGAAGCCATGTACCACAAACAGTTCAAGACATCCCTCAAGATGTCAAGTAATCTCTCTATTATAATCTCCATCCCTCCGGGATACATCTCCGGGAGTTTTTAAGACTTCTCAGCATGCACACCGAGAAATGAAATAACAGATCACATTCTGTGTTTATTTGCTCATTTGATTCAACAGATACAACAGATGACAATTCTGTGAAAAGGAACACAGAATTGCCTACACACTTTCTCTGACGTCTGTAAACAGTTTCAGATAAACAAACAACTCCAGCTAAGGAAGCATTTCTGATGGCCAAGTCACAACCACTGTACAAGTATAAATGCAAGCGCACACACAGACATTTTCCTATTTAGGCACAAACACTGTTTGCATGGATGAACATCTTAAAAGGGGAAATACAAATATCTGAGACCTAGAAGGATTTCACTGCTCACTGAAATACTCTTCAAATTGGAAATCACACGCTATCGGTTTTATTCCGCATAAACAGATTGGCTAGCTGGTGCAGCAGTGGGGCAAACACAGGAAAAGGCTAAGAAAGCTCGGGGAGCTAGCGTTCCACCAGCATGAGCAAGTAGCTTGAGGAGCTAGTGGTATACCAGGGTGAGCACACTTGTTTAGTGAGGAAGAAGGAAGCAATAGCACAGTAAGAACTTTCGGCTATAGGTACTTGCACACTGCCCCAACAAAGGCCAACAACTCCACCATTTGGGTCAGTGTGCCCCATCAGTCTGTTTTTGTCAAATGGAGTTGGTCGCATTTGACATGTCCAACAACCAACCAACAAATACCAGCTTTAGAATCAATCCCAACTTTCAGGCCACTAACGTTTTGACTCCGATGAAAACACTATCGCGTCGAAACGTTAGGTCGCCAGCACCAGCAAAAAGCTCAGTATAACTAATCGTGTGCTCTGGTCCTTTTTCTGGGTTCAGTCTTGTGAAATGGCCCGAAAGTTGTGATTGATTCTGAGGTCCTGTTCCGTGAGCACCAACGGGCTAGAGCGCAAGAGACCCACTTCATTGAACCAGCTTTTGAATGTTGGGGTTTGTTGGGTATTGTCTGGGCAGTGTGGAAGCAGCTTATGGAATGAAGAGCAGAAGACGATCATGTGTTTAATCTGACTCACCCCCAAAAGACATTTTCTAGAAGAGACTTCAAAGAAAGAGCCCAGGTATTCACTATGACCAACTGATGTCCATTAGCTCTGTATTCTGACCACAGTCTCCAGGAGTGGAAGCAGGGCTCCAGAGTGCGACCAATTTGGTGTGTGTGACTAAAATCGGAGGTCGCACCGGTGCGACCAGCTATTCGAGAGAGGAAAAAGTGTCCGCAGGTCAGAGGTCAGAGACCCGTCAGATAAACAGAGTGGATGTAGTTGCATTACAGTGTGGTCACATAGGCCGAGATAAATGTACCCTCTCCCCACTGCCTTTCGGCGGCTGGCAGCAGCAAACCGATCAGACGAGCCCGAGATGAGAGGCCTAGTGAAACTTCCCTTCACAAAGTTCAGTCCGAAATAATTATTCACCAGAAAAATAGTTTGAACGTAAACCCGACGTACAGGAATGCCATATTTGGCGCTTTAAATTTATAGGAGTCATTGCAGATGAAAAGACGCCTTTAAAATTGCGAACAATGCATACAAGGCCTTCGCCATAATCGACAGAGATACAGATATCAATAAAAAAAGGAGGCCATTGACCGCAGTTACATGCAGGGAATAACCAGGTTTTCAACAGCAATATTCGTTTCGCGCGCGAGTTCTGTAAACTCATTCTGATGGTATCAATCAATTTAATCCGGTATTTGGCGCAAACCGAATTTCGCTGCTACATTTAAAGCCCGAATATTCCCTGCATGTATAACTGTGGTCATTGTGTATGGTGAATTGGACACATTTAGATTGAGCATGACAAGTCATTGCAATAGCCTATAATAATATGCCTACCATTTCGTTACTGCATTAACCATAGTGATGTTCTTATTGAAAATTCAAAAATACTAAAATTAAAAAGTAAATTTCACTGTGGGACATCATTGCAAAATCACATAAAAATCCCCCAGGCTACTTGGAACATCTCTTTAAATTGTGCTCAAATACATTTCTATGGAAGATGCTAGCATGGCGAGCTGGTTTAGCCAAGGCAAGGCCTAAAGATCATGAAGGATAGTATGTAAGACATTGAGCCATGAGATGTGCAGTCTGAAGCCCTTAAAAGACGTGCACTGTTAATTTACTCACTGTTATTTTTATTTAATTCATCTTGAGATGTTTTAAGTTTAAATTTCAGCTCAGTGAAGCACTTAAAGCACCAACACTTCATAAGTTACTTTTCTTGTAGAATTGTAAATCATAAGTCATAGAACAACCTATATAGGACAGTAATTAAGGAAAAAAAGTGAACCTGCTGCGGTGTTAAATGCTGCACTCTACCATCACGGCGTGACCAACCACCTCTCCTGCCGGTTCAAAAGCGCAGGCTCGCTCTGCAGGAAAGCTGTAGCCATTTTTAAACCAAAACTCCCATGTCAACCATGTTATCCATATCACACTAGATGGCCACTAATGACACCACCCCTGACATCACACATCAGGGCAACGGCTTCCTGTTAAAAAAATATATCTGGGTTTTGTAGGTTCAAATTACATATGTGCCATATCTAAAACATTCAGATGATCTACTTAAGCAATAAGCCCCGAGACACTGATTCTACAACAGCTAAGGGGCGTTGTGAGGCACGACGAGCTAGCAGCGTGCCTAAAACCCCCATTAGCTGTTGTAGAATCAGTGTAATCTACGGACTCGAGTGGCTTATTGCTTTTCTAAAACTGTTGCTATAAATACCTGGCAAAGTTTCATTAAGTAAAGGCAAAGCAACGAGAAATGTAACGATTTATTCATAGTCATTCTTCCGCCAATAAATATATTTCCTCTATCTGAATGGTTGCCAAGCTACTTTAACTTTTGTATCAAGTTATGGTAGCGCAGTAATATAGAACTGAATGCGGTCAAGGTGTATGTTTGCGCTGGATTTTGCAACGCCATCAAACGTGATTCAGCCAATCACAATCAAGAACCGGAACTTGAAAACTTCAGTTTTAGAAATGGTGACAGAAAGCAAGTTCCTCAAAGAGATTGACCCTGGGCATTTCTGGAACGGTTCTGTATGAATCTGGTGGCTCAGCCCAGCTGGTTTCTAGTCCCATTTAATTTACAATCAATGGGCACTGGGATCTCATTCATATTACATTTACTGAAAACATGCCTTTTGACTGTAAATAGAAGAAATTAAATCAACACAGTGAATGGTGTTCTGACTCTTAATTTAAATAAAGACAAGATAGATAGATAGATAGATAGATAGATAGATAGATAGATACTTTATTGATCCCCAGGGGAAATTCAAGACAACGCAAGAGAGAAATCATACTTAGACTACAAAGAAAAGCTGTGGTATGCTGGTAGTTTCGAGGCCAGATCACATAGACTTCTCCTTTACTCCTTTTAGCAGAGAGCTGGACTGATCTTATAGTCTACTTTTCTACGTTTTATGGCACTGCTGAAGACAAATTTCCATTTTATGTAGGTATAGTAGACAATAAGGTAGTTTAAGTCTAAAAACAATCAGTGTTGTGTTTTTCTTAATTGTCTCATACTTAACCACTTTTTAAAAATAATTTAATAAGTCTTAAAAGGTGCTCTAAGCGGTGCCACGCGTTTTTCAGGGTGAAACATTTTGTGTCACTTACTGCAGACATCACCTAACCAACCGCTAGCTGTCTGTCCTGAATACACTGTACAAAAAAAAAACGCGATCTCTGGACAGCCCAGGCTACAGAAACAACCTGGGCAAACCTAGCCTGACAACCTAGCCAGACAAGATGCGCGTTTAGCAGTTTCAATTGCACGGGAGCAGCAAACAACCAGTTTTCAATCCTGTCTGAAGAGCCCTCCTTCAGTAACAATCGACTGAGTTTCGTTATTTCAGCGTTTTTGCATTGGTAGCCCTCCCAGATAACCAAATAAATGTATAAAAGCACTGAAGTAAAAATGTTAAAATATTTTATTTTAAATACATAAAAAACATTAATCCCAATTCATTAACAACTAAGGATGACAATGGACCACTGGAGCTTCACAGCAGTTTGTGGAACAATTCAGAAAAAAAACAATGAATTTAATATGAGGAAATAACAATTTTATAACAGAAACAAGCAAATTGGCCTCAGCTAAAGATCAGGCAAAGACAGACAGACAGACAGAGACAGAGAGAGAGAGATCCACACTAAAGGTTTTCAGCACAAAGGGCAACATTCAATAGCAGTAGTGTGAGTCACAATGGCTTCTGCGATATCATACCATACATGTATGAGTATGTGCATGTGTCACCATGGGTGCTTACTATACTGTGTGTGCGTATGTGTGTGTATGTGACATGGGAAAATGTGTATTCTGTCAAATGTGTATTCTGACAGTAAAACACTAACACCTACATGGACATAAAAAACCCACACATCTACTACTGTGAAAAGTCATGAAAAGTTAGAATAGCAGAAGTGTGATGTTACTGAACATTACACCAAAATGTAGGTAAATATTACCACATTCGTGATCTGGCTACATAAACTCTTACCAAAACAACACTAATTTAGCAGAGCATGATTCTACCCTATGGATTTTAGGCAAGGTTCTTTACAGTCTGATCACACATAATGAAACACCTTCTGTGTATTAGGCCAAAACAGAATGAATGTGTCAATACCTTTGTTTATTATACAGTGTTTGTTTGTGCTCGTGTTTGTATGTTTGCATTTATCTATGCATGTTTTTGCATGTAAGGGAGAAAGACAGATAGTACCCTACAATAAGGGTTTGTGTGTGTGTGTGTGTGTGTGTGTGTGCGTGCGCATTACCAACAAAATTGTATGGGATTTATGCATGGCGGTTGCCCTTTAAATTGCTGGAAGTGGGGAGGACGTTACTCCTCAAAAATCACTGGCATACAACACCCTGTGCAAGATAGAGGGAAGGAGACAGGCAGAGAGCGAGACCGAGAAAAGGGGGGCAGAGAAGGGGGGAGAGCAGAGAAATGGGGGAAGAAGGGGGGCCTTGAGATGGGAGGAATAGGAAGGGAGAGAAAGAAAGGGCAAGGATGTAAAAAGGGGGGGGGGGGTAGACATAGACAGGGAAGGGGGAGAAAGATGGTAGGTACAGAGCAAAAGACGGAGGGGGTACAGACAGAGGGAAGAGAGGGAGGGAGAGGGGAAAGAGAGAAAGAGGCAGAAAGAGAAGGGGATGGAGAGGGGAAAGAAATAGGGAGAAAAAGAGAGGAGAGAATGAGAGAGAAAAGAGGGAGATTTTTAAGCAGCTGCTGCCTGACTGCAGCCCTCCTCTCCGTCTCTGCACACGCAGCTGGGCGGACCACAACACAGTCACCAGCAGACGACTGCTGCAGCAGCCAATCACATCCCTGGCTTATGGTTACCGTGGCAAGGCGAAAAAAACAAAAAAAACAAAAAACACACAATTTCTCGTGACGCCAACCCATATCAGAACCCTCTGCTAGAGCTAAAGCAATAGTTGCTATGGCAATACGGGGCTTGGAGAAGGATGCCAAAGGTCTGCTACTCTTTCCTGCAGTGCCCTGCTGGCCTCTTCCAGCCAAGCAGGGCTGATGCCGTCACTCTCTGAGCCACGCAGTGCAGTCCCTGTGCAGAGGCAAAGCCCCACTACTACGCACTGAACTGCTCCATCCACCCATTGAACTACCTAGTCTCATATCTACTCCATCTCTTCAGCAGGGTCTGAAGAGCAAAACCAGGTATGCAAGATGTTGATTATGTAATACATACATGCTGTATTACAGGGACATTGTAAATATTTAAAACTGACTGAGGATAGCTTGGAAGCCTCTCTGAGAAGCTCCTCTAGGCCTTAGCGATCAACCCCCCCAAACACACACACGAGCCTGAGGCTATTACTCTCTAGGAGCATGCCAGGGAGTGGCTGGTTACTGCATGTTCGGTAGACTGGAGTCTACAAAGGCAGCTTCACAGGGGAACAAGCGAGGGGGGGGCAGGGGTCTCACAGAACAGAAGATCAGAAAAGTATGCTTAGATGCACAACAATCCTTGAATCTCATTAAAACAGGTAGGTGGACAGTGGACGTGCGCGCGCACACACACACACACACACACACACACACACAGAAATGTCTACCCAAAATGCACAGTGCATAAAAAACCCTCCTTAATTGATCGCTTAAGCCACTGCACTTGAAGAGAGGAGACCATGCACATGAAAGGGCCTGGTGGAGGAGCATTTTCCACATTGACCTCAGATGACAACAGAGAACCATACCAGGGGTGGTTAAGCTCAGGGTGTAGCCCAAGAGGAGAGCTATAGCTCTGGGCTCAGATAAGAAGAGACAAGGGTGGATAAGAAAAGATGAGCGCTGATAAACACCACACACAAAGGAGATTTCTGCCAGAGCAAAGTCAGACAAACTTGTCCAAGAGCACCATGGAATGAGTGCCTCAAACTCAGGTCCTTTCAAACACTGCCCGGGTTTTTCCTTTATTCTGTTGCTGAGGTATTGCCATCAGAAACCCCTTGTTTTAGTGCCTCATCACCAGTGTCAAAGCAGAATCTTGCTGATGGGTGGGGTGAAAAATCGCCTGGTTTTTATTATGAAAATGCTTTATAGTTGTTCAATGGAAAAGCCTTCTTCTTCTGCCAGGTATGACTACTCATTTCATCAGAAAAAACACTTCAGACTGCACCTAGTGAAGATAGTCATTTCAGTACTTTCTTGCCAGCCATGTTCTTTTCAGTGGGACAACTGCACGACCAATTCTATGTAATTCAACAATCATATTGATATTGATACATTACACATGCCATTTTCACTTAACAAAAACATTGGCTTGAACAGTCATTTATGACATAGGCTAGGCCTGTACAAGCACATAAAAATATAACAGTAGACTGGGTCCAGCAAACCACTGAAACATATCAAAGACTGCCTATTATATGGGATAAAAAGAAAAAGTGTCTACACTATTATTGTTAAAAGAGTTTATCCCAATAGTTCACTCATTGTGAAATAAACAATGAAACAAATAGTACCTAACAAACTAGGTTGAGGGGCAGCGAGGCCTACTGGTTAGCACTTTGGACCTGTAACCGGAGGGTTGCCGGTTCGAACCCCAACCAGTAGGCACAGCTGAAGTGCCCTTGAGCAAGGCACCTAACCCCTCACTGCTCCCCGAGCGCCGCTGTTGATGCAGGCAGCTCACTGCGCCGGGATTAGTGTGTGCTTCACCTCACTGTGTGCTGTGTGTGTTTCACCAATTCATGGATTGGGATAAATGCAGAGACCAAATTTCCCTCACGGGATCAAAAGAGTATTTATACTTATACTTACTTTTTTGTTTGTTTGTGTTGTCTTCGGGGAATAAACCAAAAAGGAGGTCTACTGGTTATGGCCAAATGTTAATTGCCAAGAACGTCAGCCTGTGCCTGGGGCCAAAGACATTTAACACGACCGTAACACAAGCCAATGGTACCAATTACCGTGGCTTAGAACCACTCCCTCCACTGCCTTGACAGATACTAATGCAGGAGAAAGCGGCACTAAAAGACAAAAAGAAAACAGCCTAACTTGTACATACCCTGATTGAATTCAACTTAGGTCCCTTCTAGATATTCTATATAAAAAAAAAAGGCGTTCTTTTTATCCACACAATCTTGCGACCCCCAGGTTAAGAACCACTGGTGTGAGTTTTCCATCATTCTCTGCTCAGCCTTACTAGCTGCTACACCAAGCTAGTTGACCACAGCTGGCAGTAATCATGTTCAAAAGTGCAGAAGTAGCCAAAACATAGATTCACAGTATTTCTAAAGGATCAAACTACAAGGAAACTAGAATGGAGATTTCTGAAATTATTAGGAAGTAGGGGTGTCACAATTTCTGTCTTAAGTCGAAAATCGAAATTACATCTGATCTCGAACCTCAAAATCAAATGTAGAATCGACGATGCAGCCACACCCCCAATGTCACGTCCAGCATGCATGCCAAGAGAACCACACACACACCTAACTTCAGGTCAGTAAAAAAATAAATAAAAATAAAAAACACATTAACCGAACTCGAAGCCTCTCCTATCTCCCGTATGGAAGTAGGCTATTTTGTCGTTCATTCACGCTAACTTGCTCAACCTAGCAAGTGAAAAGAAGTTCAAGAAGTTCTAGTTGCAGTCCAAAATTGGGCTTACTTTAAGGCATAACATGCACAATGAAACAATTTAAACTATTGTTCTGTGTTTCATTTCATGTTCACGACCTATGTTTAATGTCTTTTCTGTTCCCAGTGGGAACAGTTTCAAAATAAATGTCGCCCCAAAACAAGGAAATAAGGCAAAAAAGTTTAAAAAAAATTAAGAAAGGCATAAATAGTAATATAACTGAAAGAACAATTTGAGAATCGAATCGTGACTTTAAAATTGAAAATGAAATTGAATTGAAGGGAATCGTGACACCCCTATTTGGAAGTATGAAGTTGATCATCCAGACAAGAAGCTGCTGTTTATAAGATTTCCTAGTGCTAATGTATTCACCAGATAAACTTTCAGTCTGAAAACACTGTTATATTTCAAACCGGTTTAATTGAAAGGTATATAAAGCTAATCACTGTAAACTTGAATTAATATTAAGTTGGTGTCTATATACAGATTACATCTCCACAGCCCATCATTTTTATTAAGAATTTAATGTATCCACATTGACTATCTAATGTCTCCTTTCTGCAAAACATTAGGCCTACCTGTTCATATAACTTTCCACAGGGGCAGGATTCTGAAAGTACTGATAGATATATTTTAAGAAATCACAGAATAACTGCCATAAACACACTATACTACATTAATTTTTCAATCTTTGCATATACACGAAAAATATAATTTTACAATTTCACAACTGGCCATTTGCAAGAACTGCAAGATATTCTAAATTATTGTTAAATATGACAGCATTTAGGAAAGGTGAATAAACGATTCACTACAAGAATGTTGTGACTGGTAACAGAAACGGGCAGTTTCTCATTCCAGACTGTTTAGATCTCTTTTGCTGGATGTCAGACAACATCATAATTATCCACATAAAAGAACCAGAATTGTTATCTAATTTTCTACAGATAAAGTTGTGTCATTAATTGACAGTGAATACATGACCAAAAACTGACTATTTCTAAAAACAAAAGCTTCCGACACCCTGTGTGGCCTTTATGTAAGACTAAAGGTTTTGTGGAAGTGATATAATGTTGGTTTCTACCACATTATGACTGCAATCAGAAGAACTGCTAATTATCTCATATAAACATATGAGCATAAACAGAATGAACCAACATCACAGTTCTCCCAATTGTAACTAGCTCGCTAACTTTTAGTGCCAGACCTGCCTAGAAGTCTGAAGTCTTGTGTACATGGCCTAATGCCCGTTAGTGGAGGGGGGGTATATATATACGTATACATATATTTACACATATATAAAAGGTAATTGGAAAACAGAGCTGCGAGCTCTGGTTGGCTCCAAGACCATTTGAGGGAAAGTAGGATATTTAGATAATCCCTAATATGTCTTTTATGCCTCCCCAAGTGTTGTTTGTATTTACTGCAGTAGTAAGCCTAAATACATAAAATCTACCCTCTACAACTGCACAGTATTCTGTTTGGCTTCACTTCTTATCTTGCAAATGGTTTGTTACAATCAAACAAATCGCCAGAGGTTTATCACAGAGAATCAATTTCCTGTGAGTGAGATTACATGAGATCCCTGTATGTTTTTTTTATTAAGAAAATGTCCAAATTCAGAATTAAGTATACTACTCAACATCTGAAAAGAAATGCATAATCTCTGTGTTGACATGTGAGGGCTTCAAACAGGTCTATGTTACCCTTTCATTGTTTGTCGTGCAGGGTTATTATCAATTACAGGACAACTTCGGGAAGAATAACTGCGACATCGTGGTGCAAGACCAACAGGGCTACCTCATAGGGAGGATGTGTTTGGCTGAAAAGCAAATCGTAGCAACTAACGTTAGGTTATATGCACAACCCTACACCTACACTGAGGCTGTGAATCAAAATTGCGATCAAACGTTCAATGCACCAGGCTATGCTTTCAAAACCACATTAAAGTCCAGAAATGACAGCGGCACAACCTCTTATCGTACCTGGAACTGCGCAATGAGCAACTTGTAGTAACGTCAAACGTTTGTTTCACTTTAATTCAAACGTGACCGTAGTAAACAGGGTGGCGGTTGTTTGTCATTTACACAAATGGAGAAAATAAAAAGGGAATTGAGACACAATTTTGATTCCCTATAACGATTGGGACACAAACTAGAACTGCTGCACGTTTCAAGTCTGAAGACGCTTTCGCGATGTCTTTAAACAAAAGGTTGGTACGCGAATGACGGTCACCAAATAAAGCTTTGTGGCAACACACCCCCAAATGCTAAGCTATAACGTTGCATGTTCAGCTGAGGAAGCTAGCTAGCTTTGGCAGCGTGGCGCAGATTTCATTAGTAGACGGAAAGAGACATTGCCTTATCTAAGAAGCCAGCCATATTTTTTAACTGACGAATATCAACATAGTCTATATATTCAAAGACGAATTTTCATACATTAGGTATCTCTGAACAAGCTAATCATCCATATAGCGTTAACGTTGTATGATTAAATGATTGTATGGATTAACCTTGATTGTCAAAGTAGTTATATTACTATGAATACTTGGAAGAATTTAAATACAGCACTTGGATTTTACAGCTTAAACCATGTCCATGTGTTGATGCAGACTGCGCCACCCTGTCGAATAAACGAGACAATAGCCCGCAGTGACACGGGAGGAAAGTCTAGCTACCCAGTCTGCGCTTCCCCTGCACGGTTACGTTACTGGCCAGCTAACATTAGCAAGCTAACCAAGTCGCTAGCACAGCAACACCAGCCGCTCATATTCCCTCCTATTCCTGACAGAATCAACCTGGTTGTCACAACCTCGTCGTCGTCGACACGCAATAACACAGAATTGCTACCAAATCATATATTTGGTTGTATCAAAACTGCATGGTTCCCTTACATATTGTTAGTAAGATTGATATACATGTAATGAGAAGTATTTCGCTTCAGTTAAAAGTCTCAATACGAGCCACGTTGATACAAAACATTCAATTCGGTCCGTAACATTAAACTTAGCCAAGTAACGTTAACGCTAGCTTGCAAGCTAAAAGGCTACAGTGTTAGCTAACTGTTTTTTTCGACTGCGGGCAGTCAAGACTGTCGTCTATGCTTACCGTAGCAAACATATTCAGGTCCTCTTGCTCTTGCATAAACGGTTCGCACCTTGCAGATTTTAAGAACACATTCGTAAATAGGGAAAATTAGGAGTTGTCTACGATGGTATGACGTCTCTTTCCAGCTTACTGCTGGTTTGAAAACATCCCTAGCCGTCCGTCGTCTCTAAGAAAAGCCCAGCAAAACACGCAAGAGCAACGTTCATTGGCAGACGCCTAGCCATGTGATCGCTTGAGCACCCAGTAGGCTTAAAAGGTCCGCGTCTAGTTCTACTGGAGATGGTGGACACGGGACAATGCGTTACCTCGTTGAAATATCGCGCTACTCTAGTGTTGTTCTTACAATATATCCTTAATCTGCCATATGATTAGAATTACATAGGATTTTTAATTTCGCGGGATTTGGTTAATGTCGTGTTAGTGGACATTTCGCTCGCAACATTCAAGATTCTAAACACTAAAGGGGTGAAGTGACGCTGGGCGCTTGACGTCATCTTTTCCGCTCCCTTCTGCAGCTACTAGGAACGTTCTCGAACATGTCGGGGGCAGGAGTGGAGGTAGTGTTGTAGATCAGTCTCGTCAGTTTTTATTTGTCAATGCGTTAATGGAACATTGTAGGTAGCCTACATACTTACTTTTGACATAGGCGATGGTGTTAAATCTTCGTAGCTTTTTCACGATGTGGCGCAGTGATATTTGCATTATCTCGGAAAGCCGCGCATGCGCATGGTCGAGTATTATGTTGCAGAACAAGCTAAATCGCAAGGGAGGAAAATTGGGGTGGGGGATCTAGACCAGAAGAAAGCTAGTGATACATGGATATTTTGCAGTTTAACGATGGTGTATATAGGAAGTATTTTTGGTAGGATCGTAGGATATCTTGCACCAGTCTTTACCAGCGTTCTCTTTTTATTTAATGCCAGATAAGATAGGCTACATCGTAACTGACCAAATCAGTTAGGATACTGGTTTAAGTTTGTTTGACACTGCTCTTGTGAAATCGAGGCTAGGCCTAATTTACTGACATGGAATACCATAGTGGTTTCAAATGGATCAAGTAAAATGACAGCAATCAATGTGTCCTTCATTGTAGGCCTAACACTGCATCCGAAACACCTTTGTTCTCTCCACATAGCCGCAGGATCCGCGGATGAACAAGGTAATGAGCCTCCTATAAATAAATGATCTGCTTTTCTGGCTACAGAAAACGACGGCCAAGTCAGTTAGTGGAGGAAAACGAGATTGGTTTATAAATTGGAAGCAGTCCTGTCGAGGTGTAGCCTGGAAAATCCAGACCCTGATAATCTAGAAAGATTAAGGGTCTGGCAAAGAACAATGTAATGGCCCAACTCGAGGGGCGGCAACAAGCATGCATTTAAAAATCTCACTGCACGCAATTGGATAACACTAGACCATGTTTACTCGGACTTCGACGCAATCGGATAACACTACGACCAATGTGTACTGTCCTCCAACGTTGCAGCGCTGTCTTCATCAGTTTAGCTGGTTTCCCGCAATGTTGGGGTAAAAGTAACGTGCATCCTTGCTCTTTGCCAGAGTGTCTCGAAGAGACAATTCCATTGTGCTCTCGCGAGAACTCTGGATTTCCAGGGTTAGTCGAGGTGGGTAAATTGGCTTAATTGTTGCGATTGACTGAAATAAGACTGGTCACGTGAATTAGATATTAATGAAGCGACCTTGGGTGTCTTGAAAGGCGTTTTATAATACAATGTTATTATTGTAACTGTAAAGTCTTTTTCCCCAATAAAGCATGGGCTTGTTGAGTAGTAATTCTTGTCATTGTATGTTTGTGGGTTTAGAATGGGAGGACTTTCCCTTCCTCTGGTCCAGTGGTGTGGCTGCATAAAGTTGCACAATACGCACAGGTTGCTCAACTCGCATGCACGCGCACACACACACACACACACACACACACTGTTGATCCCAAGGTAGGGAGGGGAGGGAGTGTGTATAGTTGACTGCTGGACTCGGAGAGTGCCCAGTGTGCAAGCTATTGATGCTGTGAGTCTACGTCTGTGTGGGTGTGTGTGTGTCCGAGCGATTGCCGGAGTGTGTGAGTGAGAGACAAAAATGTGGAATCAATGCCACTAGCATGTGAGTGTGTGAAAGAGAAAAGATCATATCTAGGACTAGCTGTGTGTGTGTGTGAGAGAGATAGAATTTGCAGAATTTGTATGGTTGATGTTGCTAATAGGTTTTTCTGTTTGAGTTTCTGTATATCTTTTGTCATCACAGAACACAAAGCGACACAGGCGGCTTCCCTTCACTAATGCAAAGACAGACTGAACAGACATAACTTATTTTGTTACATCAGGAAAATATCTGGAGGGCTGGTGCATTGGACAGGCTGACCCTTGACACAGGTGTGTGTTTGTGATCTGGGTAGTGTGTGTGTGTGTGTGTGTGGTCTACCAGTTTTAGCTTTGAATGTTGTAACAATAAAGAAAGCATAAAGCAGACTTTAAATGGTCATTAACATACATGGACTGAGTATAGTCATAAGCTCGTTAAGCTGTATTTCCATTTAGCTCATTCACCTATTGCCTTCTTTAAAAAAAAAATGTCTTTAAGACATGTGCAAAGGCCCTAGGGCTCCACATCTTTAATTTGCTCTGCAGGCTCATCTGGAAAGGATCCCATTTCCAAACTTCCCGTTTTACATCTTCCAGGGGTGTAACCAGTAGAGAAATTAAGCTCAAATTGTAAACAAAGGTTTGAAATTAAGTTGTTTATTTAATTCCAAAGAAAATACACGTTTTTGGTGATTTGGAAACGAATGTCAAAGGAATCCAGACCTACCTGCAGAGCTACAGTAATTCAAATTTCCTAACATGTTCGTGTAGGATTCCCTCAGGCTACATCTTCCCCTCTACAAACATTTTTTTGCCAATTAGTCGTTTGTATGGAAATTTCTAATCTTTCCAATCAGGATTTCGATGAAAATGTGCATTAAAAGGCTGAATAGAAATCTAGTCTTAAACAGAACTTCATTGAAAAATCTTAATTGAAAATAACTTTTAATATAGGACTAGGTGCAATCCTTGTACAGGAAATATTCAAGGATTGCTGGCCTAAATGTTAAACTTCAAAGGTTTACCCTTGCAGTGCAATGCCTTAAGCAGAGAAATAGGGCAAGATAGCCACTGACTGGAACATCTTGGACTAGTGACCCTAGAGGCTAATGCTGTGCTGGGGTTGGTTCCTACTAGTCATGGGCCTGACTGTATTAGGCACTTGATACAGTGGGTTGGATAAGTTTACACCCCCATGCTAAAGTTGCCTAAAAAGAGGAATAAAAAAAATCATCTTTTGGAAATTGATCTTAATGCCTTAATTTAAAATAATGAGGAAAAATACAACCTTTAAGGACACCAATTTTCTTTG
>NC_063189.1:39897878-39925581 GCF_017589495.1 Alosa alosa
TTACAGCACTGGTATTACTACTGTACTAAGTTACAGTATGATCCATAAGTACTGTGATTAAAAATCGGTGAACAATTCAATACTGTATACATTACAGCACTGGTAGTACTACTGTAGTTTGCATTTACAGTATCAGGCATAGGTACTGTGATTTCATATACAGTAGGTGTACTGTAGAGTGAAATACAGCAACTTGCTGGTTATTTGCTGCCAGCAAGTTGCTGTAAATTTTACGTTAAACTTTTTACAGTGTATAGAGTGCATAAGTATACACCCCCCTATGTTAAATTCCATATAGGCAGGCAGAGTTTCCTTTTTAAAGGCCAATTATTTCATGAATCCAGGATACTGAGAGATTGGCATGATTTCAGTTAGCCTAATAGCTGGTTTGATTTGATTGTGAGACGATCGTATGGTAAGTACCCCAATTTCTAGGTATAGTGAGGGATGTGATGATGTGGGGCTATTTTAATTCCAAAGGCCAAGGGAACTTTATCAGGATGCATTCCCCTGTCTGTCCCCCTCATCACCAATACCGGTGCTCCACAGAGCTGTGTTTTCCCTGTAAACCATTGACTGCTCTTCCCATCATGCAGCTGTCAAGCTGGTCAAGTTTGCTGACGACATCACTGTCCTAGGCCTCATCAAGAATAATAACGAGGCCCCAGCCCTGGCGTAACTGGCTGGGGCACCTGCACAGTACGCAGGCGACCCGGGTTCGATTCCCGCCCTGTGGTCCTTTCCGAATCCCACCCTGACTTTCTCTCCCACTTCCTGTCATTCTCAACTGTCCCGTCACATTAAAGGCATAAAAAGCCCCAAAAATATATACTTTAAAAGAATAATAACTAGTCGGCCTACAGGAATGTGGTGTCACAGCTGGCGGCATGGTGCACAGAGAGCAACCTTGAACTCAACATATCAATAAAACAGTGGAAATGATCATGGACTTCCGCTAATCTCAACCCTCACACCCCCCGCAACTTACAAACAACACAGCAGTTAAAATTGTGGACTCTGTCAAGTTCTTGGGCACAACAATTAGCAGCGACCTGAGATGGGAAGCTCACACTTCCATCATTATCAAATGGGCGCACCAGAGAAGGTTCTTTCTCAGGTTGCTACGGAAACCTAAATTCAAACTCAGTTTTACAGAGCCGCAATTGAAAGCATCATCACCTCATCCATAACTGTGTGTTATCCGTTATCCTCCGCTGCAACAAAAACAGTGGCTGCTGGATCGCATCGTGCAGACTGCCATCTTAGGCTGGCTTCCTTCAGGCCACAGGTTTCGTTATATTGGCACTAGGACCACCAGGCACCTTAATAGTTTCTTTGCCAAGGACAACTTACACTACCACATAGCTCCATTCTACCCATGTGTCAAGTAGTGTGGCTGCATTTCTTATGTGTCTTATTTATTGTGTTCTTAGTATTATTTATTATCTTATTTATTGTGTGTATTTATTAAATAAATGGTATTTTTGGCCCCCACCATCGACTTCAAGGCAGCGCTGCCTGGAAGGCGCTAGGGTTAGGCAAGGGTTAGGGTTAGGCAAAGCAGTGCTGCCTTGTAGTCGACAGTGGGGGCCAAAAAGACCATCAAGCCATATTTCACATGAACAGTACCCATGGTGTCCACGTCAATATTAAAAAGTCACATAACTTTCCCTTCACTCCTGCACCTACAAGACAATCCCTCTCCACCCGAAAGGACATTTAGCACTGATGGCCGTGCGAGCGTAATTAGGCCCTTTCACACTTTTTGCAGTTCCTAGACCATACAGTTCTAGAGAAACCTCCTTTTTTGTGCATTCAGACAGCATGGAACAGGAGATTAAAGAGTTCCTCTTGAGCTCCTACTTAGGGGTAGGGTCTTTTCCCTGTGCAAGGGAACCATGACTGATGTGCATGCCAAGGCAGCAAAGGGCCATTTTTAAAAATCTCTGTAAAAATATTTAAACAGCTGTTTAAATTTGCTTAACATAAAAACTGCACGAGAAGGCCGCAGAGACTGACTACTGTCACGCAACAAATGCCTTCTGGACAGATGACAAGAAATGTTATTAACAATGCTGATTCTTTTTTATGCTTCCTGATACTATGAGCTTCTAGTTTGTCAATACATTTCAGTAGCTAGCAACTAAATAATGCTGTCTGTTTCATTACTTTATGTTCATGTAATAACTGGGTTACTAATGTGTGTTAAGTCATCTCAAAGTTCCTACTGTGTGCAAATGTAAACAGAATAAATAAAAAGCTCTAGTTACTGTGTAGTCCTAGGGGGTGGCCTTCTCAGTTAAGTAGTAGAACTGTGTTTTTAGAACTGTTGTGTCTGAATGCACCTATTGTCGATGCTGGTGTGATATCGCAACTATTGACGCCTCAGAAAAGGCTGTCCTGTTATGACCTAAGGGAGATGCTTTGCTGCTATACAGAAAATCAGTGTGACCACAACTACCTTGGATGTTACCTCCTGTCTTCATGAACAAAGAGCACCAAAGACTTCACAGCAATATTGGTCTTTCTTTCTACAAGATGAGAGACATTCTTGCAAACAGTTTGGAAAATGCCTTGATGACTACTACTTTCAAATCAGTTTACATGCCTACCTTTAGCACACTAATTTAGTAACATAGATGATGTGAGATGAGGACACTATCTGAGCCATATACTGGTTCTATATATACAGTCTATGATCTGAGCTATGTTTATGCGGTGTAATGGGTCCTGGTGCCACCAGAGGGCGTCCTTAGTCTATTATCTCCAGAGCCGATAGATAGATAGATACTTTATTGATCCCCAGGGGAAATTCAAGGTCTCAGCAGCATACATACAACACAAACACATTCTTTAACAGCAGAAAGAGTAATTAAAGTATATAATATAAAAACACAACTAAGCAGTAAGGACAGTAGAAGATAAAGAATATGCTAAATATACTAAAATACAAATTATACTAACACTTAATACAATATATAAAAATATACTAAAATACAAATTACAAAAATACAAATTATACTAACACTTAATCTAAATCAATTCTAAAACAGTATCCACATAGTGGTGATTAATCAATCAGAGCTTTGCAATGACTGAGGCAGGGACTGAGCCTGTGATTCTCTGTGCATAGTAAGGTATCGTAAAGGTGCTCTAAGGTGCTCTGTGTGAATGAGTGTCATGGTGGTAGTGCAATGGTGATAGTGGTCATGGTGATAGTGCAAATGAGTAAGTCCAACAGTGCAACAATGCAGAAATAAAGTAAAGTAAAGTCTATATATCTATATCTATATATATACGGCTCTGATTATCTCTGCATAATGTTCACCCAATGGGCGTGTCCAATGTGATTTTATTTTGAAGAGGAAGGGTACGGGTTGTTTTCAGAATGTGACAGAAGGGTCTGAAAATAAGACATACAGACTACTGCGTACTGGTAAGAAGTCAAGAAAAAATTCCTACTTTTAAGTCGGTAGCAAATCTCTTAGTTATGAAATCTTATTTTGTGCACTTGTAGCGAAAGGCTAGAATGTTCAGGACTGAAGTAATTAAAAAGCTGACAGTATATATGTTGCCTTGCTTTAGATCTGCTGATTTGCATCTTCTGTTATCTTCGCATTGTTATTGTTAAATCACATTCACAGAGAATGTTTGCAGTCAGACATCTCACCGTGTTGAAGAAAGTATACTCCTGCTGTATGTGCATGTGTGTGTGAGTGTGTGTGTGTGAGAGAGAGAGAGAGAGTGTGTGTGTGTGTGTGTGTGTGTGTGTGTGTGTGTGTGTGTGTGTGTGCATGTGTAATGATGTGTGTGTGTGTGTGTGTGTAATGACATTGCATTGCATGGTAAAAATGGAAATAAAACTGGGCTATTTTTTTTTTTTAGACGAATCTCGCATCTGGTATTCTTGAGAACGTTCACCAGTGTTTTGATTTTGGCCTACAGAACGTTTGGTAACAATCCTACAAATCGCACCTTTAATCTTGGAAATGCATATCGTCAATACAAAGGAAATTACCGTTATTAAATTAAAATGTCACAAACTGATTTTATTCCAGCATTTCATCATTAGGGCTACTTAACACTGCTGCTTCAGGCCTTATATGAGAATATCTGATATGTTACTGTCCACCGCAATTTTCTTGAGAGTTTATTGTTCAGCCTAAGCTGACAGTGGAGCAAAAAATAGCTTTTTTTAACTGAAAACATAAATCAGTGGTGTATCACTAGCCCAGAACTAAAAAGCTAAATATTTACTGCAGTCACATGGTGAGTTTGAACACTGGCCTGTGGTAGGCCTAGGCTATTTCCTGTAAGTAGATAATGCAGTAAAATATGCCAGCATATGCCAGATGATTTCTTTGGAAGAGTGGACATAAATGAACAACTATAAAGGTGACCTTTTGTCTTATAGCTCATCTCGGCTTGTCAGATTCCAAAAATAATTCCGTGGAAATGCATTACTGAAAAACAAAAGTCCATCATGTCTGAATGACTACCGCCCAGTAGCCCTGACGTCTACAGTGATGAAGTGTTTTGAGAAGCTTGTGAAAAACATTATCTGCTCATCCCTCCCTGCCTCCTTCGACCCCCTCCAATTTGCTTACAGAGCCAACAGGTCTACAGAGGATGCCATCTCAAACCTCATGCACACCACCTTAACTCACCTGGAGGAGGGGAATGGGAATTATGTGAGGATGCTTTTCATTGACTTTAGTTCAGCATTCAACACGATAGTACCTCTCACCTTGGTCACAAAGATAAAGGCCTTAGGACTGAACACCAACACTTCCTCACCAACCGTTCACAAGTGGTTAGAGTGGGGGGTCTGACATCTGACTCATTAACCGTCAGCACTGGTGCTCCCCAAGGCTGTGTTTTGAGTCCACTGCTGTACAACATCTACACACATGACTGCAAAGCCAACAGTAGTCATACCTCCATCATCAAGTTTGCAGATGACACAGTGATCTTGGGCCTGATTAGTAACAACAATGAACAGCTCTACTTGGATCAGGTTGATGAGGTGGCACAGTGGTGTCAATCTAACAGCTTGACACTGAATATCAATAAAACAAAGGAAATGGTAGTGGATTACAGAAGGAAGCAGCAGAACTACAGTTACACCCCACTAATGATCAGCGGGCAACCTGTAGAGAGTCACAAGTTTTAAATACCTTGGTGTCCACATTACTGAAGACTTAACATGGACTGTTAACACTCAATATGTTCTGAAGAAGTCCAGACAACGACTCTACTTCCTTCGTCAGCTAAGGAAATTCAAAGTTTCTACATCCATCATGAAGGCCTTCTACACTTCAGCGGTTGAGAGTGTTCTAACTGGTAGCATCATCACCTGGTATGGGAACTCCACAGTTAGAGATTGTAGTACTCTGCAGAGAGTGCGCTCAGCTGAACGTACTATAAGAACTCAACTCCCTGCTCTACAAGATATCTATTCCAGAAGAGTACTCCTAAGAGCCCAAAAGATTCTGAAGGACTTTTCTCATCCTAACAATGGATTATTCCTACCGCTGAAATCAAGAAGGCTATGTAGTCACAAAGCCAGAACTGAGAGACTCAGGAGAAGTTTTTATCCCCAGGCCATCCGAACTCTGAACTCACACTATACTGACTTTGCACACATTCACTCCTCAGCACTCTCAAACATTTCCCAACTCTGAATTCACACTATACCGAATTTGCACCCACCCCCATCCCCAACACACACACACACTTACATCATCACTGTCATCACTTCACATACATACAGCACACTGCTTGCTACAGTAAGCCTCCTCTACATACTTGCTGCACACTGCCCCCCCCCCCCTCCCTACATACACAGCACATTGTCTTCAGGATCTTCTCCAACACACATCTCCAACATACTTACAGCACACTGCCCCCCCCACAGCACATTGTCTCATGAGGAAGCTTCTCCAACACACATATTGCACACTGCCCTCTCCCCACATACACAGCACACTATCCCATCTCCCCTGTCATCCCCCCAACACACACACCAAGACCCCTGGCCGTGGATCTGCCCAAGGTTTCTTCCTTGGTAAGGGAGTTTTTCCTTGCCCCTGTTGCTCTTGGGTGCTCCTTGTTGGTGCCCCCACCCCCCAATCCTCCCCCACCAGTGTTGCGCGGGTTTGGTCACAAGCGGCCCGCGGTCGCCCGATATTTTAATCAACCCGACCGCAACTCGGACCGAGGAGGGGAATGGGAATTATGTGAGGATGCTTTTCATTGACTTTAGTTCAGCATTCAACACGATAGTACCTCTCACCTTGGTCACAAAGATAAAGGCCTTAGGACTGAACACCAACACTATTCGGACCGCGAATATTAATTAGGACAAAATTAAACCCGACCCGCGATCCGACCCGCTTATTTACAAAATGTGTGCTTTTGGTTATAGTCTGCATGCAGTGTGACAGTAGGCCGTTTCTGTAAAACAAACTAATTTATTTAGGCATGCAGAACAAAATGTTTGCGTAGGAGAGAGAATGAGAATAAGAGCGCAAGCACGCACGCAACCACCAAGGATTAGAACACTAGGATCAGATTTGAAGGCCATGGACATACATCTTTCTTTCGAAAACAGAAATGGTGAGGCAAGGTAGGCTAGAGAGATACATTGCTGGTCAAAACGTTAGCGTAAGAACTGGTTTATAATGCTGAATGAAGCACAAACACAACGAACTGTAACTTTTATGCATCTTGTGAACCTATACATAGGATGTGTAGTCTGTGCCATAACATTTATTCCTGCAGGCTGCCCGTTTTGGCTGTCATACTTTTAAATGGCTTTGCAAGAAGCAGGCCTACATAGACCATAACTTACTGTCATCTTCTTTAAGAACTTTTCCCAAAATTTCCCATAGCCTATATCGTTTTTCCTGAAGGGGTGTCTATTATTTTTAACTCGCGTCTTCAGCTTCTTTACTGTTGACTTTACTGTAGGCCTATTGATGCTTTACTGTATTGATGCCAGCCTTCTTGTGATATTTTAAGTAGGCCTAGGCCTATTTGTAGAAAATATATATTTAATTAATTTTAACTGACCCGCCCGCAAATGACCCGAATATCATTAAAATATTTTGTTTATGACTCATAACGGGCAACCGCTTAATTTCGGGCAGACCGCGCAACACTGTCCCCCACCTTTCTTATGCTGCGCTTGTCCCCACCCCCATAAATGCACAAATAGGCTGACACCAGACATAATTTCACTGCATTTCTTACTTCCAGTAACTATATGCATATGACAATAAACTTCCTTGTATCCTTGCATGGATCCCTCTTGCTGCTACAGGAAGCAATTGGAATCCATGCATTTCCACGGAATTATTTTTGGAATCTGATCCCTTATCATACCTGTTCATTCATACTTGTCGCTTGACTTATCGTGACTAAATTCAAGATGGTGGCGAACGGTAAACTTCCTGAAGGTACTGGATAAATCGTCTTAAAAAATAAACTACCAGTGCTTTTTCAAAGTTCTCAATGTCTCGTTTTAAATTGCAGGGCCCTCGGAAGTCTACCAATGAAGTGTGGAGCTACTTTGAGCCTCGTAAATGGTGTAAAGCAGTTATTTAGTTGCATGGCTAGACTGATGCCCGAGGCACCCCCATTGAAAACCTGTTGGTAGCATCGGCTAATAACGCCAGATTTCGGAGTGCAGGGGACAAGCCAAGATGAGCTATGAGACAAAAGTTCACACTCGGTATCATGTTTGAACACACTTTAGGTCAATATCACACCGAACTTCTCTTTTAATTGTTGGATTTTGTCTCTCCGGTGTTAAAGGGCTTTGGGCATTTGGCCTGTGTTTTATTTATACCTCAGTGAAACAGAAATCAAAGATCCTTAATATACAATATGGCTTTATCAACCGTCTCTGCAGAAATTATTGAAATATTTTGTTTATAAGATTTCAAAGTGTGACAATAATTGTGGCATAGTGATTTTGATCGATGAGGGATGATTTTGATCAATGAGGGATGATTTCGCCTCAATTAAAAGAAGGAATTTCCAAAAATTTCAGTGAGAGACAATTATTCACCCGTTTGACTCATCTCTATGAGGTGGTCAATGCTGTTGTCATATTGTGTTTTTGGTGCACTTTACTTCCATGTGATTTTATTATTTTGTTGTTGCAGTTTAAGCACTAGATACAGTTAAGACTGTACATTGTTGTATTGCAATAATAAGTCATAAGTAACCAATTGGAGAGGATGTAAGACTGACTGTTCACAAGGGCTTGCAGGAGTAGGGGATGGAGAGGAGTTGGGAAATATGCTTTATTTTCTTTTGAAACACTATTGTGATGGCTATACATGAATTCCTGCTATGGGGTAGGTTACCTCTCTAGTTTAAAGGATGCACCTTCATTATAAGAGTTCCTGAATGAAATGTCTTTACGTGCTTCAAAATACACTAAGAATCCTAGAGTTTTCACCCACTTGAATGGTTATTGCCATGAAAAGAAAAAGCAAGTTTCTCCATCACTTTTGGTAGATTTTACATCTTTGACACGATTGTCAACAGTCTCTGAACATGATCAACTCTGCGGTTCAGTGAGGGGTAAATGGCCTGGACGGATGGTTGTCTTCCTTTCTCTTTGTCATGTTTTGGTCTAGGGTATTATAGGTTCCTGCAAATTGTTTTATTTTCATCCTGGGTTGAAAGTTGATGTTTGCTTTTAGGTTATATTATAGGTGTGTACAATAGACTGCTCCTGAAGTACAATTGTAAGTTATTTTCTACATTATGTTTTGTGTTGTTGGTTAGTAAAAGACAATATCTTTCCTACACATATATGAAAATTATATTGCAGTGTCCTGCAAATTACAGAGTCTCTCCTCTCTTCCATAGTGGGTTCTGAATAGTGGCTTCTCTCTTTCTAACCTGCCTCTAGCATTCTCATCACTTTGTAAATCCTTCCATCCCTGCGTGTCTCTCTTTTTATCTGCTGAATAAGAGAGACAAAATGGAGGTCATGGAAAGAGGTGCTTCCCAATATTGGTAATTGCTAATTGGTTCACAGTAATGAAGCAATCACAGATTTTTTTATATTGTCATCTCAAACAAATACGGACATCTCCCAACTTGTATTTTTTATCAGTTGACCAATCATATAATTATCAGGTTTGACTGAAATGGACTATTGAAGTGGACCAAAAGTTGTGGTTGCCCTGAGGTCTATGTGGCCTGTGGGGAGAAGACGATGGACATGGCCCTGAATGCTGTTAATGAAAAATGCTCCACCAGCATCACAAGAAGAGTCATGAGCTGAAGGATGCGCTGAAATGTTATTAACTCAAACTTTATGTTTGTTTTTACACAAGTGTTTTCTCACTCTCCATTCACCTTCCTCCCCTTATCAACCTCTCTCTCTCTATCAGGCCCTGATCCAGATCTTACTTACTTTTTTGAGGGACTATCAGAGGTGGGAAACCAGTATAGTCTTGACTTTACCTGTTCACTTAACACAGGTGATGTCACTAATTAGGTGTATCTGGCTGAAGAGTTGTGCTGATCAGAGTGAATGTTTGGAATAAATCTGTTAACTAACAGCAACGGTGCTGTTAGTTGCAGACAGTTGGTAACCCAGCTAAAGGAGGGTCTGGGGCCATGCTCCCCTGTTAGAACATTTTGAAAAATAGCCCCTTAATTATGAATTCCGGTGTGATATTGACCTAAAGTGTGTTGAAACATGATACCGAGTGTGAACGTATGTCTCATAGCTCATCTCGGCTTGTCCCCTGCACTCAGAAATCTGGCACTAGTCAGCCACTAGTTCTGGCGCTAGTTCACGGCGTTTGCAGCCATCTTGAATTTAGTCACGATAAGTCGGTATGATAAGGGATCAGATTCCAAAAATAATTCCGTGGAAATGCATGGATTCCAGTTGCTGCTACTGGAAGAAACTGGAATCCATGAATTTCCACTGAATTATTTTTGGAAGCTGATCCCTTATCATACCTGTTCATTCTTACTGCCGCCGAATTTACTTATGATTGACTAAATTGGCTGCAAACGCTAACTCTGTGAAGATACTGTCTGTATAAATCGTCTTGTAAGTAAACTATCAGTGTTTTTTCAAAGTTCTCAATGTCTCGTTTTAAATGTCAAGGCCCTCGGAAGTCTACCAATAAAGTATGGAGCTACTTTGAGCCTCGTAAATGGTGAAATCAGTGATTTATTTGCATGGCTAGGCCGATGCCCGAGGCACCCCCATCGAAAAACTATTGATAGCATTGGCTAACTAGCGCCAGATTTCTGAGTGCAGGGGACAAGCCGAGATGAGCTATGAGACATACGTTCACACTTGGTATCATGTTTCAACACACTTTAGGTCAAAATCACACCGGAATTCTTTTTTAATATTGCAGCACATATGTTGAACTGATCAGAAATAAAAACTTTAGCATAATTTTAGACAGGATTGTTCATGTTTCACCAAAGATTGTTAAGGCGGAGCAAGATATTTCATCAGAAGCCACTTCCGGGAACCCGGATCGCACGAGGGGGGGTCAAAATCCCCCTTTATGCAGAGCAGAGGCAGCGACTGCTCCATTGAAGTTTATGGGCATAGCTCAGAATTTTACCACATATGCTAAGGTCTTGGTTCTATAGAGTTAGGAATGTGAATTTCGGGCACGTTTTCATGATCCTCAAACCCTTCTGAACATTTCAGGTACATTTTTAGCATTTTTGAGCATTCCAGTCTGGAGAAAATCGACTTTATATCAGGTGTGCGCTGGTTATTTATGCCGCTGCTGTTGGCCGGTTGCAACATACACTCATCAATACGTCATCGACACGCCTCTTTATGCAGACAGGATTCGATCCCCATTTCGCGCCCATAGACATGAACTACGACAAAGTATCTTGCTCCGCCTTAACAATCTTTGGTTTCACCAATCAGACATTTTTTTTTTATTTCACTTTCCCTCTTAGATAGGGGAGCCAACTATGTGGTAGGATCAGCCGGGCCCCGTCTGGCCCCCCATAGGGCCTGCTCTTAATTGCTAAGAGATGATCAGACCTCCACCACCACTTCTACTCATCTATTCATTTATTGAACTCCAATGTCTTAAGTCTTAAATCTCTCTCTCTCTCTCTCTAATAAAAATAAGGTTCCACTTTCATAAAGATGTCTGTGTAATTTAGATCTAATCTTTGGTTCATTTAAATGTTGTTGATGGTCTGACTACCTCTGGTTGGAATGAAATGATTAAGGGAAAGTGAACCACACAACTAAATTGCTTCTCGCTGATAAACAGATAATTTCTTGGTTCACTTCTGTAGTTCTGTAGTAGTGACATGAGGCATGGTGACTCAATGTAGCCATATGTCAGCATAACTAACTGTGATGTTTGGACATTCCTTATACACTGCTTGCTGTTAAAGGGAATGACTGATGTCATTGTCATTGGTTTAAAGGATGTTATGCCCAAAACACCCATGGGTGATTAAGAAACATAATGCCAACCTTTTTGCGCCAGGCGCCGACGTTTGATAACAAAACCACCCCCAATGTGGACTGGACAAACCCCGAAATCTGCTTAAGCTATTCACCAGTTACCATGCGCTTTAGATCACCAAGATAGGCAAAGACTGTATATTCACATAAACAGTTTTATTTACACAAATGATATAACAGACTTTATAACTTATTTGTTACATCAGGAAAATATCTGGAGGGCTGGCGCATGGGACAGGTGCTGACCCCTTGACAGGTGTGTGTTTGTGATTTGGGGGGGTGTCTACAGGTCAGACCTCACCCCAAACCCAGGTCCTGGGGGTGGTCCTGTTAGGGACGTGAGGCCCCCTGCAGGCTCACATGAGAAACGTCCGTTCCTTCAACATAAACACACACAATTATAATTAGAGTCAATCCAAATTACACTTTTATTTCAGCCAGCACATGAACAACCAATTGCAACACAAAACTTTACAGAGGATTTCTGTTGAAATTGTGGTTTAAACACAGATGGGAAATAGATAAATAATTACAACAAGAATCATCATCATCATCATCTTCATTTGCATTACACTTTTCTCAAACCCATGATTGCTTTACAGGGGAACAAATATGACATACCAGTTTTAGCTTCAAATATTGTAGCAAAAAAGAAAGCATAATATGCTAAAGATGTTGAGGGTCATTCCCATACATGGACTGAGTATAGTCTCATTAATCAGTATTTAGCTCATTAATCTGTATTTCCATTTAGCTCATTCACCTATTTTAAGTTCCTTCTTGAAAATTGTCTTTAAGACACGCACAAAGGCCCTAGCCACATCTGAATTTGCTCTGCAGGCTCATCTGGAAAGGATCCCATTTCCAAACTTCCCGTTTTACAACTTTCAGGTGTGTAACCAGTAGAGAAATGAAACTCAAATTGGCTCATTTAACCTTTACAAAATCGTTTCAGAAGTGTACAAATACTCTCTCTCTACTCTCTGTACCCTCTAGTCACTGCAGACAGTCATTTGGAAAACCTGTATTTATCCAACTATACACTGTTGTACATAATTAATCTCTATCGCCTAAATAACTGCACAGAATACTGTACTCAACCTGCACTTTGGTATTTAATGCTTCTTTTGCACTTCTGGTTGGATGTAACCTGTGCTAACCAGCAGCCGTGGCCTACTGGTTAGCACTTCGGACTTGTAAACAGAGGGTTGCCGGTTCGAACCCCGACCAGTAGGCACGGCTGAAGTGCCCTTGAGCAAGGCACCTAACGCCGCTGTTGTTGCAGGCAGGTCACTGCGCCGGGATTAGTGTGTGCTTCACCTCACTGTGTGCTGAGTGTGTTTCACTAATTCACAGATTGGGATAAATGCAGAAACCAAATTTCCCTCACGGGATCAAAAGAGTATATATACACTTATATACTATACATTTCATTGGCTCTGTACCTGTACTCTGCTAAATTACAATAAAGTTGAATCTAATCTAATCTAAAACAAAAAACAGGTTTTAAAGGCAGTTTTTTTTTTTAGCTCAATTCCATCTATTGCATGCTGAATATTCTTTTGATATTATTCACCTGCTTTGTTGACTTTTTGCATCATAGCAATGCATATAAATAATAAACCACCGTTACAGGAATGTTTAATTGTGGATAAGTCATAAATTCTTGAGAAAAAAAACACGGTATCGGCAGATATTGCGGTTATAACGGTTGTGTTATTGTTATCTGACATGAAAAAGTAGTATCGTGCCATCCCTACTTTCTTTAATGCTTGTTTTTATGTTCCTCTATCCAAGGCCTCTATGAGTCTCTAAGCAAGACCATTTTCTATCAATAAGGTTTTTTGAATCCTTGAATCCTCTCTGTAACATACATTTGCAGAGATGCATCAGCCTTACCTGGGTCCTGGTGGGGGAACTTTTCCAGCTTTCAGCTCATCCAGGATCTGCTCAATGTCGGCAGTGTTCAGATCCTCCTGAAAACCACAATCATGGGTTTAATAGGGGATTAAAACCAAATCAAATGTGTTATCTGTGTGTGTTAATTCTCTAATAGAGAACTTCACTTCATGTTGAAACGTAGAGTAAAATATATACTGTTTAATAGCCCATGTTGTAGTTCTAATTTAATACCAACTATTACAACACTGGTGTGAGCCAGGCTAGCTGTATAAGACATCTGCAGTCCTAAGTTGCAGTCATTGCTCATTGACCTTGATATTAACGTTACTGCTGCTACTGTGCTCAAAGCTTAAAAAGTGCTATATAAATAATTATTAATGATAAAAACTGCTTGTGCGGGTGGTAGAGTGGTTGGGTGGGGGTAGACAGTCCCTGCTGGTTAACCATGATGACATGAGGAGACACTTTATGCATCAGAGACCCATAGAAAGAGCTCAGGAATTGCAGTCGTCTTAGGCGGAATATCCTGACAGAAAACCGGTCCACCAGAGAGGTGGGTTGACTCTCTCTTACGGTACGTTTCCACACAGCGAAACACCTCGCGATTTTCACCCAATGAAATTTCATCTCAGGGGCAAAACAGCAAAACAGTAGTGGCTGCAATTGGTGCCAGGCGAGGTATCAGCTTGTTCAAAAGTTACAGGGGTCTTTATGCTGCTACTAAGTTGATGTCGCCGTTGTAGCATGTAGCCTAACTGCCTGGCTAGGCTTACAACGAAATGCAATGTCCGGAAATGCTAGTGGTTGGCCTGTCGGCTACCTGGAAAGTTTATTAGCCCTGACTAAGTTCGTGTGACATTTGAACCAGAATATGTCTTGATACAGGCACCAATGTTCATCCAGAAACCTTTTAATCACATAGCCTACATGTTTTCATGTTACAGCTGGGGGGCAACCCTAGAGAAAGCCACCTCTCCACTGAGGTGAGTAGGTGTGGATGTGAGTGGAGTGTGTGTAAAGACACAGGTACAAAATACACCAGTTGTCCGTTGTCCGGTAATTGCCGGACATTGGCCGAAAAAAAAAAAAAAAAAATGTCCGACAAAATTAAATCTCTCCGGTGAAACTGACTAATAATCCCGTCCCCCTAACGCAATCTGAATTTGAGAATAAGCCTAAAATGTAGGCCTAAAGCAAGAATACGTCCTTTGGCTATGTTTTAAAAGAACAGGCTCTACCGTTTGAAAGTTATTAAACAACGCGCATATGCTGCATTTCAAATAAAGAACACAAAAGGAACACGCCACCCAATGTCAGTAGTAATATATGTTCTTACCTCAACTTTCACGAGTTGAGTCATACCTCTCCCATGTCAGTATGTGCACGACGCGCGGCGCGAATGTGTTAGCGTGTTGCTATGCTAGCGGGCTCAGACGTAGCCAGACGTAGAAGTAATCAAAAACATCCACGTTTTCCCGACTTAAATACAGTTACACGAGTAGTTGATTAAAATGTCTACGGTCAAACAACATGAAACATGGCGATTTTCCAAGCGAATAAACAGGAGAACTACAATGTGTAGCGCAATAGCACTTGGGAGTAGCCTACTTCGACCTAGCGTAGTAATCAGGGCTTGAAAACGAAATTACTTTTTCAAAGTAGCTTCATACTTCATTGGTAGACTTCCGAGGGCCATGCCATTTAAAACGAGACATTGAGAACTTTGAAAAAGCACTGGTAGTTTATTTACAAGACGATTTATACAGACAGTACCTTCATGAAGTTTACCGTTCGCCACCATCTTGAATTTAGTTACGATAAGTCAAGCCTGAATGAACAGGTATGATAAGGGATTAGAGTCCAAAAATAATTCAGTGGAAATGCATGGATTCCGGTAGTGGAATCCATGCATTTCCTGGAATCCATGCATTTCCACTGAATTATTTTGGAATTTGGTATTTCAAGTATTTCATACTTGCACAATGTTATACAGCGAAGTCCAGCTCGGTGGCACTTACAGTTGCCCTTACAGGCAACCACACAGCCACAGCCACTTCGAGATCTGTCCAATATGGCACCCAGACTTTGGTTCTGTCATTCCATTCCCAACCCCACTCACTGGGGTTTTCAGAAACCAATGTCTTTTAAACACACAAGATGTTGTATACTGACACAAACTGACTGTATGTGTGTGTGTGTGTTTGTGTTTGTCATCTGCACTCACATAGTAGTTGTCATTAATTTGGACCATGGGTGCGTTGACGCAGGCTCCAAGGCACTCCACCTCTGACAGAGTGAACAGCTTGTCTGGCGTGGTCTGGCCCACTTTGATACCTACGGAAAGCAAAAAGGATCAAAACCCTACCCACACAATTCCAGGAAATATCTGATAATTGTATTCTATTGGAACTGGTTGTAGAGTAAAATAAGGACATTCCTGTAGCATGCCCTGGTTTTATACAAGTATAATTTAATCTATGTGCAGTCTCCAATATCAGCAAAGTGATAATGCTTTTTATAAAGGTTCCATGACCTTTCATCAGTTACTTTATTAGTTTATATGTTTAGAGTGTGAGGTACCAATTTACTTTTTTCAAGTTTACTATTTTGATTGTGATGTAGTCTTTCAACACAAATTGCTAAAGTGATTTGTTAAAATGCCTTTATAATGCATTATGAAGGGAAGTTTCCCAGATAAAGATAAAGCCTAGATTAAGCCTTTTCTATCTTTTTCTTTTCTTTTAGTCTAGGACTAGGTTTAATCAATGCACAGGAAACTAACCCTATATGTATCAACGTGTTTGTGTATGCTTATGTACATTTCTGTTTATATACAAAAGTGTTGATTGAATGCATGTGTTAGAATGTGTGCAATGTATGTGTATAGTGTGTGTATGTATGTATAAATGCCTGTGTAAGAGTGTGTAGTGTGTGTATGTGTCTGTGTAAAGCGTGTGAATGTATGAATGTGTGTGTATAGTGAGTGTATATTCTCGCTTACCCAGCTTGTTCTGGATAGCGGCAAGGATGCAAAAGTGTTGGTTGTATGTTAGGGGTGGCACGGTTCATAAAACCCACGGTTCGGTTTCTATCACGGTTTTAAGGTCACGGTTTTCGGTTCTATACGGTTCTTGTTGTTATTTTTCATTTTAATCACTTCAGAAATAGGCCTACCATACTTCAGCATAAGATGTATAGCTTAATTATCCACCACTTAGGCTACAGTATTAGTTATATCATGTAACTATATCATGCATAAACTGAAAGAATGACACATCAAGCACATCATTAAGACCATCTCTGAGGAAAGGTGAGATTTTGATACAGCATTGATGATTTCAAATTGCTTTTCATTTACTTGGCAAAAATGTAGAGTGTGTTATTGCCATCTGCAGTAACTTCTGTGCCTCTGTAGCACACTAAGATTGACTGAAATATTATGGAATATTTTATTTTTACACATAGCGTAGCGCACCCGAGCTATGCAAGATAGCTTCTAGGCTACCACATAACATTGACTAGCCCTATAAACGCGCACATTCTCTCCCGTCTCTGCCGAATTTGAACGCTCCTCTAGTTTCTCTCAACAGGGCTATTTGCTCACTGAAACGGAACGTTAGATCTTCCATGTGAGGAAGACCCAACATACATTGTAATGATATTTTATTTTCGAAGGCTTTTGAGATCTCGGGTAATTACCTTACAGTAAAATTAATTATCATTAGCCTACTACACGTCTTCCCTGCACATGAGAGTTCATCAGTGCCGTGCGTGCCACTGGAGGGCCCACTCATATAGTGTGTTGATGATTTGCAATTAATGATTGCAAATATAGACTTGGTTGCGATTTTCAAACAGTTTTTGTGAGGGCTACTTTGTTAATATTTGGGAAACTGCAAGTAAAGGGCTAAAGAGCCTGCGACTGCACAGCCTAAGCTGCTGAAGTGCTGCGAGGGCGCAGCAAATTAACTTCAGAAACAATACATTTAAGCTCACGATATTCTGACAGGCCCATCCTCCCGAAACTCCCGATTAGCCACTCCGGGCCTGTCCTAGCATAATTAATACGTGTTGCACAATGCTTTCACATAGTCGCAGTTCTATCTACCGTTTTCTAAATCCAAAATGTTCGCACACACCAGACTTATGCGACGCTGGTGGATCCTCCAACTCTGGGCTGCTTTCGTTATCGCTCCCACTTGGCATATCTACGTGTGATACTAAGCTCTCAACGCCCCCGCTTTCACATGAAAGGGGAAAAATCTGTGTGGGGTCACATATAGGGCATGAGGCTATATTACGCAAGCCATGAACCGTCAAAACCGTACAATGCACACATGCTCCGAACCAAGACAAGCGAACCGAACGGTTTAGAGTTTTTTTCATGAACCGTGCCACCCCTATTGTATGGATGTGTAAGAGTATGTAATGTGTGTGTGTGTATAAATATGTGTATAGTGTGCCTGTGTGTGTGTGTGTGTGTGAGAGTGTGTGCATGTTCTCTCTTACCCAGCTTGTTCTGGATAGCAGCAAGGATGCAAAAGTGTTGGTTGTATGGATGTGTAAGAGTATGTAGTGTGTGTATGTATAAATATGTGTATGTAGTGTGCCTGTGTATATGTGTGTGTGTGGTTGTGTGTGTGTGTGAGTGCGTATGTTCTCTCTTACCCAGCTTGTTCTGGATGGCAGCGAGGATGCTGTCAGAGTCACAGAGCATGCATGGCGTGGTGGTGCAGATCTGGATGTGGTACTTGCCCACCGGCTGCCTCATAAACATCGTGTAGAAGGTGGCAACCTCATACACGCGCATGGGAGCAATCTCCAGCACCTCTGCCACCTGGAGCACAAACACACACACCACTGGGTATGAACGAAGGAACGAAAGAACTTTGTTTGAAGCGCACTTATTATATTTTGCACATAACTTATTACTCATCTCAAAACAACCACCTGGAGTGTACTGTTAAAGTTTGTTAGGTGATTTAATCAATCAAAAACATGATCCCATTCACTCAGGCCACTAGATTATCCTGAATGCATAAGTACTATGTAAACTAGGGCTGTAACGATACAAACCAAATTGTGAGGTTTGTGTATCACGATTTTTGACCCACGGTTTTATGACAGCACACTTTATGCAGATTAGCCTATAGCCTAGGCCTACTGTTTCTATTAGTGTTGCACGGTGTATCGATACTCAAAAGGTATCACGATGCCTTCACGCAAAAAACGATACGATTTCCGACGTTTCTAGAATCGATACTTTATTAAAATAATAAAGTTCTGCGTCTGTGTGAACTGCTGCTCTCACTGCTCCTTGTACGCATCTAGGCAAGTGGGCGTGTCAAGCACGCATCTCTGAGTGAGTGAGTGCGCAGCTAACGTCAACAAAGTTTTTTGCCGACAGTCTCTGCCTTGTGGATAAAACAAAAGGTGAAGTGAAATCTGGAACTATATGGGATACATCGGGAATAGTGAAGGCAAGCCATCAGGTACACAGAGGCCCGTTTGTAAAATATGTTTCAAAGTCATTTATAAGCAGTAGCCTAGGCTACGCATGGCTAAACACCTCGCAGACATATCCCAACATTTTTAAAGAGTTCAAAGAACGACAGGTTAACGAATATGCTATAGAAACACGACTACATGGTTAGTGCCAAGTTCTTCTCTTCTGTTTAGTCTAGCCTAAGTGAAACGAGTAGGCCTATGGTTCTCTGGGATAAAGCGAACCTTCCTTCATCAATGAATTTTGACGAGACATAACGAGCTGTAGCCTAATCATAGGGTGCTAACGTGATGAAAGCGCAATGTTCACGCCAGAATATCATTACCATAACTTGTAAACAATCTATTTCATGTTCGGTCAGTACTACTGGTAACATTTGTCATGGCATGTAGACTGCAATTTGTTCAATAATTATTGCCCAGATGTTGGATAGGCTAACCGAAATGCGCTAATTAAAGTCCACAGCATATTACCACCAAAGCCTGGTGAGTCCTAATAATATTACCGGCTTATTGTTACGTGCTAGCAAATCATGTTATCAAAGAAATGGGCGTAATGTAGGAATGCACACAGATATATTGCAACATAAAGGTGTAGGCCTATCTGACGAAGACCTGAGTGGTTGGAACTATCCTCACATTTTCCCCTTTGCAACTGTCAAAAAAATCCCATGAACACGGGAAGGCCTAGGGTAGCCTATACTGTACATCAGATGGCCTAAAGATTAGCCCCCTCTGCATAGCATTCATTGATTTGCATGCAGTAGTTTCAACACTGACCTTGATCTAGCCTAGTTTGGCTATTTAAAGCTACTTTATTGCCAAAACACAACACAATGTAACTATAACAAACAATAAAGGACTTAATCACACAAAGTAGGCCTACTATTTTACTGACTATAAAAAATAATAATTATGTAGGAAGTTTAGAAGTTTAGAACCCAGAATTGACCTGCACACTACAAAACCTGCAAAGCACTGCGTGAAACCTCGAAAGGGTGTGTCGCGGTTCTGCCTTTTCACACTGCGACACAGGTTTGTGGATATGAGTGTCGCGATTTTGGTTTCGAATCACATATCGTTACAGCCCTAATGTACACAAGAGTATGCAAAGTGATACTCTTGTAGTATGCAAAATTTAAGAAAAGTATGCAAAAGTCTGACAATAATTTGTTGTGCCATTTATAATATGACATAGTGCCACAGGACTGCTGCATGCAGTTCGCTAAGGTTTGGATATAGGTTCATATAAAGCCTCTAGAAGTGGATGTAGACCTGAAGGATTTGGTACAAAGAGGGAAAAACCTCTCTGTGGTGTGGCGTGGTGACTAGGGCTGGGCGATATGGACCAAAACTGATATCCCGATATTTTGGGGCTGATTGGCGATATACGATATAGATACGATATTGGTATTTCAAACAGAAAGAGCGAAGTGCTTCATATATTCACTCAACACAACAATTATGACAACACAGGCAGTTTTAATTATATTCATTTCAGACTGCTCTAACAGAGCTGTGCAAAAAAGTGTAAACAATAACATAGGCCTACAATAGGCATAGGCTACAGTTGCTCTGATAAAGCTGTGCAAATAACAAAAGACCAAAAGTTGACCCTGACTGACAACGCGAGGCCTACATTGTACTGCACAATGCAATAGGCTATTTTGGGTAACAACAATATTGAAAAAACCTGCAGTTTTGTCACACAATGTTTTTTTTTTACCTGTAAGGGTTTGATAGGGCCTAGATGACAAGCAAATGTAGACTATGATGGCCTAGACATGTTGCTATCAACAACAAAAATAGTTTTAAACAATTAGGCTACTTAAACAACGTGAACTGAGTCACTCATCAAGAGTGTGATGGACGCCACCGCCGCTTTTTGTATCGCGCTCATTTTTGCATGTTCCGTTTCAGAAGAAAAATCCCTATGCACCCATTGAATGGGGGGTTTCAGGAATCATAAAAATGATGCCCCTAACTGCTCGCGAGTCGCGGTGCATATCCTCTTAATAAAATCAGCGTGTAGGTTGTCTCCCTGAGGACTTTAGATCTGCTACTGTATATCGCTAAACATAAGCATTCATCAGTGTATTTAAATTAGCTAGGCTATGTACCAAAAATGACATTTTACCGTGAGTCAAGAGCTGTAAACAGTGTTGTAACTTAAATCTGCGTGGTACAAAACCGCTTTGGAGCTCCATTGGAATTTAGATTTTTACAACGAGAATTCTCGGTCTAGCCGTTGATGTGCCGACGGAATAGGCATCAGCACCAACCTCTGATCAAGGTAAACAAAAATCTGACTCGGGTGTCCGTCATGTTTGAAAGTTTGTAGTGCTGCGAGGGAGAACGCGTGCACATGCAAGGGGCGAGTTGAGCAGAGCGCGGCTATCTGAATGGTCTGAACACAGAAGAGCAAGTGGCTTTGATAAAATGGCCCATTATTTGACATAATACCGGTATTACGATATTGTCTTAACTACATATCGTTTTCAAAAATATATCGGTCGTAGTCGTAATACCGATATTTCGCCCAGCCCTAGTGGTGACGGGTACCTTGTTCATGGCAGAGATGGGCAGCCAGCCATGCTGCCTCTGCGCCACGTCCAGCACGGGGATGGTGGCAGCCGCCTTGTGCCCCTCAGGGTAGTTGAGAATGATGGCCTCAATCCTCTGAAAGGGTACAGAGAGGAGTCAGACGCCTGTCTTTCAGCACAACGCGCAATACCAGTCTACTACCAGTGTCCCAATAGACCACAGCTCTTTGTTCATTAGATAAATATTCACAAATTAGGATCAAATTGTTTACTTTTTATGGAGATGTAAACAAAATACTAACTCAAAGAATACCATCACAAACTGTTGGTTGTCCTATAAACCTTTTTTGAATGGCAAATTTGCTAAAGACGATTTCAGTGTTACTGAAAATCTTAATTAAAATGTGCTTTGGACGAGTCCAGTGAAATACGAAACACAGCACCTGAATGCCTTCATGTATATTGTACATGCTCCTATTTAATATTTATTAAGTAGGTCCGTAGATGTGCGTATTCCCTAGAGCTTCCTCACCTTCATGTTCTCAGGGGTGAACTCGAAGGGGGTGTCTGGGTTATTGTCGGGTGTGTCTCTGTGCTACAGAGGTGGAGAAAAACACAGAATGTTTTATTGGCTCCGGCTATTGGAGTCCATTGTAGGGAAGAAAATATATACACCACATAAATTCCAAAAAAGACAATAAATAAACAGTGTAAGATATACAGAGACGGTGTATATCGTTTACAGAAAGGACACAATTACAGTACACTGTATAAGAGACAAACAATGAACATAAAGTACAATGTGGCAGTGCAATTTGTAAGTCAGGTTTAGAAGCAATTTTGTGAAATTAGATTTCAGTAGGCTACAATTTCAGGCAAAATGTTAATATTTTTAAAGGCAATTTAAAAAAAAAAAAAAAAAATGGTTTTCTTTACCTGCTGCACGCAGTTTGGAAAGCACACTGACTACCAGCTTTTCCAGGCAAAGATCAAAGTCTCAAACAAGGCCAATCTCTGTGCAGGTAACTTTATACAGTAAACCTAGGTTAATTCTTCTCTGGCTTCTGCTAAGCAGCATATGGTGGTCTGTAAGGTTGGTGTGAGGACAATTGACATAATCGCGTTGTGTAAAATTGGGTTCAGGTTCGGTAGAAGCTCAAATCAGTGAGCTATGATTCCCATAGAGGAGGCCAAAGTGACCACATATCAAGAAATGCACGTCAATGGCCCAAACTAATGATATGTGAAAGACGGTCTGCTTGAGGATAAACAGGGATTCAAGGCACCTGGTAATCACGGATGGATGCATGGCAACCTGGAGTCCGTGCTGCACCAATGCTACAACTAACACCATGCATGCAAGGAACAGATTTTAAACTCACCACAAAGATACCTCCTGCTCCTGCTCGCACGGCAGACCGGTGCAGGCTACGGACCTGCCGGGCCTGTTGAATAAAAAGGCAAAAGCATGTGTATGTGTGAGCAGATGTCATAACAAGCTAAAGGCATAATTTCCCTGACTCTTAACGTTAATGACTCCCCCTGCCGTAACCGCTGCAATGTATTAGCTAGCTATACAGAGGTTAGCAAGCTAGCTTAACTAGTACAGGTCACATCTGACAACAAAGTAGTCAACACATCATACATCATAATGTCAAGGGTTTGTTATTAACTATATGGATGAATGTATTCATGGCATAGTTATACTCAGTAAGCATACGGAGATATTTATTTTCGAAATGTCTAGTGAGCTAGCATGCATTAGCTAGTGTTGAAACCTTTAATGTAGGCCTATACCTAGCGTTAGTAGACGCCAGAGTAACGTTACTAACAATAATCCGAGACGCAAATAACATGCCAATAACTTGCAACATCCATACATATGAACAACATGTATTTACCACAGCTATGCATAACTGTATGCTGCTATTCTGCGACCCACACGATAGCTAGTTCGCTAGTTAGCCACTCTAAGGTATTTCAAGTTCTGGTTGTCCTTGTGCGGTGTCATACACATGTCTATGTATTTGCAGACAATTTGCGGTTAAATTCTCTCGACATCTAAAAAATATTCATAAATACGTATTAGAGAACACATACCGATTGCGATACAGCAGCACAAATGGCTCTAGACAAAAACATATTGCTTTATAGTTTCAATGTCCCTGGCAACTTTCTGACCACAATGGCGGACATCAACATCTGAGCGATGAAGCCGACTGTTGATTGAGATGGTCTAAATCAAACTCACTGTTCAGTCAATTACAATCAAGTGTAGAATACCTGATGACAATTCTTGGAGGCTAGTGTAAATGTGGTTTATGCCAGCCTTCACGGCCTTTTAACACATTTTTGGATGTTGTCATGTGTTATTAATGGAAAGTATGACTATGTTGTGTTCGAGTTTAGATGCAATTTGGCGTCAATGTTGTTATCTTGTGTCGCAGCCAGTCAAACAAAACTTTGTGTCAGATTCAGTGGGTCGCTTACCATTAAGGATATTGGCGATTTTTACACAGTAGGCCTTGATGGTAGTCTTAGCCTAGCTAGGCTATTATGTTTTTTTTATCGTTTTGATTGTAGCCTAGGCTCTGTGCATCTGTAGTGACATGTTAGCCCAGGCAGCAACATAGCCTACATCAAATTGACCCACTGTATAGCCTACAACACAAATGTCTGTGCAATAAATAGCATGTTATACATGCCTGTGTGTGTCCTAACTCTGAACAAATGGCATCCTGTCATTGCTCGCATGCACATGTGATATGTTATTCTGAGACATAATATAGGAATTACTACACATAACTAAACACACAAAAAGTTGTGAAAACAATTTATTGTATTAGTTATTTACAACCAGGGCATATAAACTGTCCTTCAGTGTCAGGCCAGTTTACACATTCAGTGGTAGGCCTGGCAGCAATCACATTTTATCTTCAAGACAAAAAACATTGAGTTAAGCTTAATACTGATGTCAAGCCAAAGTTGTAAAAATATATATATTACCATACCAAAAAACCCACAGAGTATTGTGTGCAAGGATAAGGATATACAAAATAAAGTTTGGGTAATCAGCCTTCAAAGGACAGAAATGGGGTGCCCTGTCTATCTATTGTAGAGCAGTTTATTCTTTTCAATTTTAATTTTACATAGTAAGAGGGAGTCTGGCCAAGTTAGCCTAATATTCTTAGGGAATAGAACATAACAGCAGATTTGGTCAAAAATGTAAATTAATAGGCATGCATATAGAACAGCAAGATATGAGCCTGTCTGGCATCAAATACACGAGTGGAGTGGTGTGTTTCTCTGTTCCTACCTCAACAGTAAACTTTCAAAGCGATAAGACCTGCTCAAAATGCCATTAACTAAGAGTTCATGGGCTTTCAAAATGATTTTGGAAACGTTATTTTAAGGTAAAAACTCCTCTGGGGTCCTTTATGCATCACATGACTAATTTGGGGTTTGAAGGGCCAGATTACTACCTGTTATAATCAGCCCATATGTAGTCATTCACCTCAATCTGAAGACTGATGAACTTTACCTTATAGCCCCCCCCCCATATCATCCTCATTGAGCACATAGGTTCTTGTAAAGTACTACTTAATTTGTAACCATTAGCCATTCATACCCATTCACCACACCATAACCCATTCATCTTGTGTACTGTATCTGAAGGACTTCTCTTACAGAAGGCATCATCCATGTAAAGCTAGACAGTACTTGTAAGGTAATAAAGCATATTGACTTAATGCAGTTATGACCTTTATGGATAAACATAACCAACATACTGTAAGTGCATGGCCCATATTAATGCCCTGCTTCCCTAATGGTACAATAACAACATGATTGTATAAAACAAGTTTTATTATTTCACAAGACTCCAAGATATCAGAATGTCCAATAAAGCATTTTTGGCAACAGAGGTAGCTAGCTGGGCATTGTAATGCAGCACAAGTAAATTTGTCAAACTAGGCTAACATGTTTGTGTAGGCAAGCATGCATGACCAAACCTCGAAACTCATTGGACATTACACACAAAAACAGATGATGTACTAACACTTTCAAGACATCTACCATGATGTCCCACTGACATTACAACCTTAAGTGCTAAATAGCCCATTTAAACAGGGCTAAATGAAAGTAATGACAATTTGATTGGCTGTAGGCTAGCCTGTCAAAGCTACACAAGATCAAAACATAAACGCCAAATTGCCTAATGGTACACTTACTCGACCACCAGTGGTCGTCGAAATTGTCACGTTTTTCCACAATATCCCATATCAACATTTAAAAACGATTTAAAATTGCTGTAGTCTTCTAGCTTCTTTACCAACATTTTCAGTTCCATTTGAGTCACGCTTCATGAATGCTTTCTAGGCGCGCGCGCACGTCAACCTCCGTTAATAAATATTCACGCTAAACTCCACCCGACTCCACCCATGGAAACTCAGAATATCAGAAACCGTATATCTGGTAACACCGGTCGGTCAGATGCCTGATAAATGAGTTTAGCCTATAGATCTAGGTGAGCATGACGGGTCTTTGCCACATGACTGGCATTGATGAAAGAATCTGCAGTGCCAGAGGTAGCTATTTCAGCCTCCACCAGAGCATTGGTCCATCCACTGTCTTCAAGCCAGTCCCCTAGGAGCTGTAAGCACACTGAGATGGAGTTCATTTTCAAATTACAATGTTACTGACCTACATTGACAAATATTGTTACCCTTATATTGATATACATTTAAAGTTCCAATATATTTACCTTCAAGACAGCCATTTCGATGTGCTGCCCCCCGAACATGATCACAAAGTGGCTTTCTCCATGGCTGTCTGGCCACGTCCATTGGATTTCCTTGGCTAAGGCATAGAGAGGTTGGTCTGCAGTAAGAACAGGGACCTGCCCAGGGTTCAGGTGGTGGATTGCAGCTCTGACAATATCCATTGAGTGTTTAATGGCAGCAGAGTGTGCATTGTCCAGAAATAACAGTAGCAGTGTATTAATGGCTGGAGGAGGGATGACTGTTTGCTGGATGGAAGCATGATAGGCAGACCACGATACCCATCTTGCCTCATTTATTTCTGTGTCCTCAAGTGCTGCCATAACTGCTCTCAGCCATTCATATTCTTCCTCTTTTGTTTTTGCTGAGATCAGGAGGTCAAGAGGTCTCATAGGGCTGGTCACTGGAGGAACAGTGTAATGTTTTGTCATTCGAGCCACTGGTGGTACGCTGGTGTATGCCTGTGGCAAAGGAATGACTGACCTAGCGGATGGAATGGACTGATTCAAGGCAAGCATGCCACGGTCAGTGCCTGCAAATTCATGTGTGGGGTGCTGTATTAAAGATATGGCAGTACCATGAAATGAGTCCATAGATGTTGTAGAGCTTGGGTTGTGGTCAATGTTGTCCACAGCTGCTGTGGTGAAAAGACCATGCCGCATTTTTGGTGGACACACAACACCTTCCATCCTGAACCGCTGACAGACACGATTGGCAATGTCGGCTGATACTTGCAGGAGGCGATCATATGACACACACATCCCAAGGCTGAAGAGCGTGTCAATTAGGCCTCGCTTACGGGTAACAGCATGGATTTTAAGAGCCACGTACAGTGGAAGTGGTGTTTCACGGTCACGGTTGTGACGCATTGTGCTTGATGTCTTTGCTACCCGCATATGGTTTACACTGTTGAAAACCAAGAGCTGTGAGACTGTTAAAGCTGCAGTTGTAGTTGGAGGGTTCTGCTGAGCTTGATCCTTGCTCCATCCAAGATCATACTCACCAATGCTAAAAGCGATGGCGGCACAGAATCTTTCTGACAACTATGATGGAATGAACAATGAAAATGGAACTTTGCATCAAAAATCTCTCTGCGCACCACTTGTGCTGCTCTCACCAAATGTATGGCATCACTGTCATGGTCACAGGCCTTCCTTAGAGCATCTCCGATATCATCCTTAAAGGTCAGAAGTGTGTCTCTCCCCTGTGCATGTGCCGTTAAGTCTGGAAACACAGAGAGAAGCCTCTCTTTTAATCTGGATGTGTGGATCCTGTGACCCACAGTGGCACCTAGCTGCTCTAGACGGTCTTTGTACATGGTACCCAGTTCCACCAGTTTGAAAACTGGAGCACAACCATCACATCTGGCTTCCTCCATAAAAGCAACCAACTCTGCAAATGCAATGCCATGCAGCTGAGCCTCTGCCTTCAGTTCATCCGTTTTAACAGACTGTCTGGTTTTATTGTAGAGCATT